>NC_050179.1:11328556-11628556 GCF_008315115.2 Sander lucioperca | reverse complement strand
GTCACATTTGTTACCCAGGATCATCTTCTCTACATCAGACGAGGCATGCTGGGAGAAGTTAAAACACTCCTTATGCAAAGTTGTTTGTCACTCTCGATACACAATATCAGACAGCAATTTCTACCAAATATAAATTAATTTATGCAAAAAATATTAGTTAAACTACTAATCAATTCATAGCTCACCTCTTCAATATTTCTAATCCAGTTTTTTATGTTTTCAAAGGACTTCTCATTGCAGATGTCATACACCAACATAATGCCCTGTAAAGAAAAACAATATCTCAGATCCAGTAGGGGTAGGAATCACCAGAGGCCTCATGAAGTGTGGACTTACCATTGCTCCTCTGTAGTAAGCTGTAGTGATGGTGCGAAACCTCTCCTGCCCTGCAGTATCCCTAAAAGCATAAAATCAATGCACAGATTTGTGTCACACTCAAGATTTATTTTTAAATAGAAAAAGCCTACTCAAATTACACTTACCAAATTTGAAGTTTGACTCTCTTTCCATCCAGCTCGATTGTTCTGATTTTGAAGTCTATTCCTGCATTTGAATAAACAAACACAGGCAGAGCGGTATATAGCTGATGCTTACTGCATTGCCTAGTTACAAACATTTTGCTCATGCCTAAGATGCATTATTGCAATAAGCCCTTTGTGAAGGAAAGTAACTTTTTCATGGACTGTTAATCCTATGTCAAGTTGTAGGATGATATCATTCAATGTCACAGCACAACTAGCTGCTGCAGAATATTGTGAAGCTTTATGGAGGATTAAACAATATTATAAAAATTGGAACTGAATGGAACAAAATAGGCTTCACATTTTTATAAGGTTTCCAAAGGTCAAACATATTTACTAGTTTGTATCTCAATAGTTAACCTCACTGGCGCCTATAAGCCATCAAGGACAGGAGATCATCATAATGTGTCTCTCTGTTCCATTGTCTTGCTCTTATGCAGCTCCTGTCCCTTTAAACAATGTGAGTCTGTATAATATTAGAAAATAGGTATTATTCCGACTATATTGATCACCTAGAGTGCAATGCAGTAAAACATAGTATTCTGTTGATATGGGTATGCATTATGTCAGATTTATCTTTAGGTGCGGCTGCAGGGTAACTCACCTATTGTAGATATGAAGGTGGTATTGAAGGAGTCCTCGCTGAATCTGAACAGCAGACATGTCTTGCCGACTCCGCTGTCTCCGATGAGCAACAGTTTAAAGAGATAATCGTACGTTTTCGCCATTTAAACACACTGTAGACTCCAACGTTTCGATAATAGAAGGCCGTACTGAGCCGGTATCCCCCGTCTGGAAATCCTCAGCTGTCAGACTGGCAGCAGACCGATGTCGAGATGAGTGATGTCATTTTCTACTTTGCATTATGGTCTACGTAGTTTAACTCTTGAGTTTAAGGGATACGTTTCCTAGGATGGCGCATTGACGCAAAGGATGGCAAGGCAATGGCCCGCCCTATTCCGCCTTACTCTGTCTCTGATTGGCTTACCTACCCTAACCAATTTCACTCCTCGTGCCTAGACCAACCAATCCAATTAACGAGAGAAACGAGTAGCAGCCAATGAGAGGCAGAGTAGGGCGTGTCATGCCTTCGCCATTATAATACAACCATGTAGGGAACGAAAATTTGTAGCCAGGACTTTATGCGTAGACAGTAGTCTTTGCTTTCCTTCTATTTTAAATAATCACTGGCTCTTATTAAAGAACGAAATACAAACATAGCAGTTGGTCGAATACGTCCATTATGTTTTCTGCTTTTTGATACATTTAATTTGTAGTCTCGCATATCTCCACAGCGCTGTCTGTGGGGTAACTAGCTTACCAGATATATCATAAGTCAATAGGATGTTTATTATATGATGATTTGAAAAAAATAATACATTAACACATATCAGATGTTTTATGAACTGCAACAAACACTGCTATTAACATGGGATGCAGCTGCCAGATTTCTTTATTTAAGTAGTTAAGAAAATGAAAAAAATATATATTAATTTATAATAATGTTGCTATTGGTTGCTCACCAAGACTATCTCAATTTCCTTGGCCTAAGACTAACTTATTTTAATTTTTTTTACAAAATGTCATTGAAGGCCATTCTCACAATATTCAGTTATGGCATGTCTGGCAACCACTGTAGTTGCAACTGCAGTACTGCACAGCTCCTGTTTCTGTTCTGTCCAACCAGCCCCACGTATGCGCAGGAAAGCGAGCCTAGCACGTTGAAAATGCCTGTAAGTAATAGTGTTTTTTGTGGTCATTTCTTTTGTTTGAGTTAATACACAGTGTTATCAACTGTCAGTGCTTCTTGTCGAGTTTCCACATCAGTTGTGTTCGCGGTCTGAATCCTCGAAGTTGTATTGTTGATATGCAGGCTAACGATAGCAGCATCAGCACATGGCGTGAAAGTTAGCTTACATAGCGTTAGCTGTCTGACATGGGCGGCGACTACTTGCTGAAACGCAACTTTGTCATGATATTAAATGTGTGTGCGAAATAGCCTGTTGTGGAGTAATTTCGGGCCGAGAATAACAGTTTGTACCTTTTTAACGTTACTTTCTTTTAATCAAGGCCCGTCTCATCAAAATGGAGAATACTATCACACTTTAACTAGCATTAACGTTACTTTTATAGCGTAAATAAACTACCGCGTAACTTTACTTTTTTATGTTCAGTGTTTTTCCAACGTCCATGGTGTTGCTAAAATGTTAGCTTGTGAACTTAACATCTGGACTAATTAGCCGTGATGTTCGTAGATTTAAAATCAAAACAAGACTTACCTTGTTTATCACAGGAGTAGTGTTGTAACGTTAGTTATTAAAACATTAATAAGTAATGTAAGATAAGGCACTTTATCGCATGCTTGATCGCTGTTGCACAAACGTAAATGTCAACTGTGTTTTGTATTTTTCACTTTAGCTGGCCAGAGACCTCCTCCACCCTACTATTGAACATGAGAGAAGACAACATAAAAAGAAAAGACTTGTTCAGAGTCCTAACTCCTACTTTATGGACGTAAAGTGCCCAGGTAACGTTATGTCTAACGTTATATAGTAGAAGAACAGATGCAATGTTTTTAGGCTATGTGGTTGTTGGTCATACATTGACTGAGTACTCCAGTCATGTTTTTTTGCAGTGGTTCAGCCATCTTTTGCATCACATTGCGTTCATGAAAACTTGAGATTGAATTTATAACAACTGGACCTATTATTTGTTTAAATCTGTTTCTTTGCAGGCTGCTACAAGATCACCACAGTGTTCAGCCATGCCCAGACTGTGGTACTCTGTGTGGGATGCTCAACTGTGTTGTGCCAGTCAAAAGGGGGAAAGGCCAGACTGACAGAGGGTAAAACAACCACAAACTTAAATAATGCTAGTGCTGTAAAGAGTGTGCTAAAGATCACTACCTTTAGCTGTACATATAATGCCGAACTTACACCAAAAGACTTTTCAAGCGATTCCACTGTGGTAGCCAAATTCCCAATATCGGAATGAAATCATGAGGGGCTTGGGGCGCGCTCCAGTCTTCTCAATCGTTTGGTATAAGGTGGTCATAAAACTCAGTCAGATTAAGTCTTTTTCCCGTCTCGACAAAATCAAATGTTTGATATTATCTAAGTTTAAGTATTGGTAGTGAAGTTAAATCATGTGAACATTGTCAACAACCAATTGGTGCGCTCCCTTCAGCACCAAACAGGAAGCAGCAAATGCTTATTGTTGCTATGATGCCGCACTAAGCTAAACGCTAAAGAGGGAAAGTTGCAGATTTTCAACCCTTCTGTTCTCTTAATACATCCATGTTCTGAAGCACGTCATCCAACGCAGACCTCCGGATACTGCCGCCATTCATCTACATGTACGGCAGAACAGAATCGGAAAACTTTCCCTTAAGTTATCAGCTAATGCTAGCTTGGTTAAAGTTTTCAAAACAAATCTAGTTGTCTTGCAAGATCCCCAGTCTTTATATAAAGTTAGATGGTGTCAGACTAGCTGTTTCAAAGTCTTCTAGTGTATGATAGGCATAAGTTGTTAGAAGACCGTCTAACCCATTTTATTTGTTTTTTACAGGTTGCTCTTTCCGGAGGAAGCAGCACTAAAGGGACTGCACACTAGTAATCATGTCTGTAATTAAGCCATGCTGTTGTAAAATCCCTTATTTTTCCATCGATTACAATATAGCTGTGCATTCACTAATGGCAGGTTCTGTCACTGTACAGATGTCCAACTTTTATGATAAATTTATAAACTAGCAAACATTTTAATATGCAAGACAAAAGTAAAATCTCTAAGTCAATAAAGAAACTTATTAAAATTTGAAGCATTCTGGGACTTTTATTGAGAAATAACCAAAAGTTTGTCATGACTGAAATTACCTTCACAGAAAGCATACAAGTAGTCCTTTCAGCTTTTGGAAAAAAAAAAAAAAAAAAACATAATAGACAGTGACACCAAAATACAGTTTTGATAACTTGGGGAGCACAAATGAAACATGAAATGAGTACTCCACTTGCATATTTGTGTCACAGGAGAGTCGCACAAACTGGCTTTGGCAACTGTTTTAAACCTAATGTAACTTATTTGTATAACATCACTTTATGAAAAACAGTTAAAGGAATCTTCACACAAAACATTTTTTTAAAATGACAAACCACATGCTCTACAATTTTTTTTTTAATCATAGATTACGATCACTGCGTCTGACATTGCACTCCGCTTCTGGGACCCTCTTCATCTTCCTCGTAAGCTTCCCTACTGGTGCTTCTCTGTTGTGTCTGCACATCCACCTCACACAGTTGCACCTCCTCCATGTCATCAGTAATCATCACATCCTCCCTGGGAGGAAGCAGTCTTTCCAGCTGAAACATGAGATGCTCTGGAAGCCAGTGTTTCTCTGGAAATTCCACCTGTGGGATGAATTACAATTACCTTAAATTAATGTTTTCTCTACAACATAAGCATCTGATTTCAGTCCAAAGTTCTGTCACACTAGTGAAATGTTTTATATTCAGGGTACCTTACCTGGAAACTAATGATAAGCTGTCCTTTTTCATAAGGATCCCTGTAAATTGGCATGCCCTCATTTTGAACACATCTGATGTCACTGTGCTTGATTACTTGTCCTGTTGAAAAAAAAAAAAAAAGAAAAAAAAAATGTTCATGAAATCTGAATTACAAATACAGTCTACCAGACAAGGCAGCACTAGGGACCAGCTAATCTCAGTCAATTACCTGGCTGTGAGCTGATAATGAGCATTCTGTCATCTAGTGTTTGAATGGTCTTCTTAAAACCACACAGAGCCTCAGCAAGTTTGATGTTCATCTTCATTGTCAAATCATCATCTTTTCTTTGGAACAGTGGGTGCTCCTTCTGATCCAGAACAATGATTACATCCCCAGGCTCCAGTCCAGGTTCCTGGTCGCCTTCTCCATTGAATGTAATTTTCTGACCATCTCTCATACCTACAAAACACATTCATCTTAGTTTGCAAAAACACATTTACACTACTAACTTATTTAATTTATCTATCTATCTATATTTTAAATGAGTATCTCAGATGGCTAAATAACATACCTTTGTCAATGTGAACTTCAAGAATTTTCTTCTTGCGTTCTACTTTGCGTCCATTGCAGTTCTTGCAGCGGTCCTTAGCGTTAAATTTCTCACCCTGTCCCTGGCAGTCAGCACACATGCTTTGGATCTGCTGAATCATGCCTGGCCCAATCTGTTGCACCTTGACTTGTACACCTCTTCCTTTGCAAGTTGAGCACTTCTCCAAGGCACCTTTCTTACCACCATAGCCTGTATCAAAAACAGGATAATGTAATGTACTGACCTTTGTAACAATTTTAATTATATATGGGATTTAAAAAAAGATACAACACTATGTACCTTCACATTTTTCACAAATTACACTCTTTTGAAGTCCAAGCTTCCTGGTGCTGCCTTTGTACATCTCCTCCAGTGTAACACTAAGCTGGTGGACGACATTCTTCCCTACAGGAAAAGCACATGTATGCAAGTTGTGGGTATTTGAATATAATTAACAGCCTGCAGCTAGATTACTTGTATAAATCTTACCTCTTCTCTCTCTCTGCATCCTTCCTCCACCTCCAAAGAACATGTTGAACATGTCCATTGGGGAAGTTCCTCCACTCATGCCTCCCTCTTTGATTGCTTGTTCTCCTCCTTGGTCATACAAGTCTCTCTTCTCTGGGTTTGACAGCACCTCATATGCTTGAGATATAAGCTTGAACTGTGGCAATAAAAACAATACGTTTTTGAAAACACTGCATTTAAAGCTTTCACAAATAATGAATCACCACACTGTTTTTTTTAGTAAGTGGCAATGGCTGATATTAGTTTCCTGAACTAAAGGTTGTAAAAGGAATACTTGGTGTACATGTTCAGCATATTCTATGATAATGACACTGAATTTGCAGACGGCTAGCCTTTGTAATGTGTCAGACCAAGTTCTTCCCAAACTCATCAGTCTAATGAACTCTGGACTGTTAAGATATATAGTCTACAAGGACAGTGAAGGACCTCTTCGTTAATTATGTTTTAAACATTAATTTCACAACCTTTGCCATTCTAACATGAGCAATTCAACTCAGTGTCAGGAAGGTGAATTTATTTATTTATTTTTTTAAATTGAGCTTTATTCATCTTGCATGATCTGTCTATGTATTTATGCATTTCAGCCTGTTTTACTTCTTGGTGTATGTTGGTATATACCAAGTTGGAGTTTTTTTTAATCTCTTTCTAATCCTGCCTCTGGTGTTTCCTCACTGTAAATTGATTCATTAATTAATGACAGCGTTTCCTCAGTTCCTGTTTTTAGAAAATGCTGTTGTTATTGGGTGTTTTACAATTACAAAGCCATGTATTGCTTTGGGTGGATTCTGTGAAGCAATTTCTGTTATATTTTATATGAATGAAAAGTTTTATACAAATAAAGAGTGATTGATTGAGGACTGATGTCTCTGTATTACCCTAAACCTAAACAGAGGAACTGCGAGATCATTCCAGAAAGTTCCAGAGGTCAATCCAACAAGGCGTGCAGTTTATAATTAGAAAGGGCATAACAGTCCATAAACGGCTGCAGGGACACCCTAAAGGTCTCTAGCTAGCTATAACGTTATGTAACCAACGCTAACCTACCTTCTCTCCTTCATTCGGGTTTTTGTCGGGGTGATATTTCAATGCGAGTTTTCTGTAAGCTTTTTTGAGTTCCTCTTGTGAGGCTTTGGGGCTGACACCCAACAGATCATAGAAGCCGGTTTCGTGAACCATGGTGACAAAACCTAAAACAAAATAAATCACAAACACATTAGCATAGATCCAATGCTATTGTCAGCGTAGTAACACTAACGTTAAGCCACATGTCAAATAATTAACGTTAGCTAACAACAGTATTAGCCAATAACAAAGTTCACATCAGCCAGAGCGCAAGCCTGTGCAAATACGTTAAAGAATAAAGGTAACGGATGGCTAGAATACATACTAGCTATATATTTAAACGGATAACGTGAGGAAACGTTATCATGGGAAGCACGTGAAGTTAAATGTCAATTCCTTGCAACCATATAGCTAACGTTAGTAGCTTGGCTATATTACGTTAAGATTGAATGAAACGGTTAGCATTAATTAGCCGTATAGCTAAATTACGTTAGTATTTAAAAATACAGTGTAATGTACTTACTTGTCAGATGATATTACTATACTATCTTTCGCTCGAATTACGCTGAGGCTGGTGAAGGAAGATGGCTGGTTCTTATAACCGCTCGGCTACACAGTACAGAACTTTCTGGAGAGGTTTGAGAAGAGTGGCCGGATGTGTCGTTAGACTGCAGAGTCTAGAAAAGACCTGGGAGAGGGAGGGCGGGGGAGGAGATAGGAAGGGAGGGGGAGGGGGAGAGAGGAAGGGAGGGAGGAAGGGAGGAAGGGAGGGAGGAAGGGAGGAAGGGGGAGAGAGAGAGAGAGAGGGAGGGAGAGGGATACAGTCAGTTAGGCTATGTCTTGATCTTGAAAGTCTACATTATTGGTTTGGTGTAAGTAAAAGTAGGTATACTAGCAGCAAACTGATGCAAGTCAACGAGATCGTCCCGAATTAAAAATATGAGAACTTGTATTTGTGTGCACACCCTACTCTAATGCATACACTAATATACCCTTGAATTGGAAAACAAATGCGTTGTTATTTGTGGAGGACTGTGTGCCTTAGGGTATTCAAGTGTAAAACGTAGCCTACAAAATACTTACTATGCAGAAAATATGGGGTTCCATTTGTGCCAAAATTATGTCACATGTGCACTGTCTATGTCTAGGAAATCTAAAATTGATTTTAACAAAGATAGCCTTACTGGTTATTGAATTGCATGAAAAGTGCATTGAGATTGGTTTAGAAGTAAGCTAGACTAATGACAAGGAGAACACATCAACATACATAACAGGGACAGGGACAAGGACACATGACATTCGGGTTATGTTTACATCCGGTGTCGCAGTGGAATGCTTCTGCCAGCAGCACATCATTACAGCTATTGAGTTCACCCAGTCCCTTTCACATCTGCCACCAATACAACTTAACGACGTAGAACGACTTGCTGACAAGTGGTCCCTTGCTTCAAGATCGAAATTTGATAAAGGCTACTAGTTCTTCGTTGTAGTTTACCTGGTTGATTGAAGGTACGTGATTAGCTTAATTTAGCTAACATTATCCCTATGCTAGCGAAGGTTATAAGCTGACAAGTTTCAGTTTTACAGTGTTTAGGCGTTATTTTTGAGTAGTACAGACCGCAAACTCTTGTTGCAGCTTCTTTTTAATATTACTGCTGTTTGCTACAGTCTCGACTGTAAGATAAGAGTCAGTAATGTATTTGTGGCTAATGCTGCGCTCTTTCTTAATATGGATCCGTCCACTGGCCAATGTGTATCTATCCTCAGGGGAAAAGTGCTGACTGCACACAAAGTTGCTCCCACGAAGAATCCTAACACCTGGTCCCTCATCTCTCCTGACCGTCCTCACCCAACGGGCACGTATTTCTCTATCAAAAGGGAAATCGTGAAAACTTAGATACGGGAATTTCTGTTTGTTGTTTGAACAAAATGGTACACTGCAATAGCATCTACTCTAAGATTGTGCCATGCTTCATTGTTGGATGGGATACAGTTGTGATACAGACACCAGGAGAAAAGAAACAGCAAAATTAGCATTCAGCTTTGACCAGGAATCAATAGAGGGTTTTCACGACGCGTCATCAGACCAGAAGTCGCCATATTGGAGGTACTCCACATCACAACAAAGCACAGGCACTGAAGTAGATCCCGAACGTCGTCAAGGAAAATGGTTAATTATTGCCGTGTTTTAGTTTGTACCAATAGGTCAGATGAGAAAAACATTTGGAATATTATCGACTTCCAAAAGTTATTAAAAACCAGGGAGAGGAATGCCAGAAGTTATCAGAGGAAAGGAGGGGCTTGTAGTTGGCAAAGCTCAACCAGGATCTACGAGGGAAAAATCTGTCTTGTTTGGTCTTTGAAATGAAAAAAAAAAACGATTGAGAGTCACTGACTACACCTTGAGTATCGCAATGATATCATACAGTTAAGGTTAGGTTGATTAAAGACGTTATTGCATTACTTACTTTGGCCTTCACAACACAACGATCGTTGATGACTTGGTACTGCGTCTCCCTCACCCATCCACACACCATCTGGTTATAAGCCTCCAAATCTTTGTAGGATTTAAGGTCTTCCGCTGTGTATGGGCTCGGCGAGAAAACCAGGTAGTTGACTATATCGGGATATGCAACCAAAGGAAGAATCACCGGGTCGTCATGGATCCAAGAAGAGGGAGCCAACTTGTAGGGATCTGCACTGCCAATAAACCGTAATTTCTTGAAATATCGTGCCTTTTCTTGTGGTCCAAGTCCTTCCCTATATGCCTTTGCATCTTGGACGTGTTTTGATGAGCTTTTCTGTTGTTTAGACATGGCTAAATTCACTTAAAGTATCCAAAGCGCACAATACTCCATTACCCCATTCAGTTGTTTACACCGAGTGCCTCCAATATGGCCGCGCATCCAGGTTACCGCCCAGAACGTGACGTTGGTGAAAACCCTCTATATTTATCTAGCTATCCTGCACAACAGTATTGAAATAGGTGAGTTACTATACATTCATGAATAAAGTAAAAGCATTAAGTAAACTTGTTACAGTACAGACAGCAATGTAACGCTACATTTTAACGTTAATGGTACCTGGTACTAAAGTTGCTGCTAGCTAACGTTAGCCTGTTTTTCCTAAGGCAATTTAAAATTGTGAATTAACAATAACGTTAGCAAGTTACAAACCATTGCATATATGTAAACATTATTACTCGTAACTTTACTGATTTAACTTAAATATACCTTTTGGAAATTCTTCAAGTAGCTAGCTAGCTAGTTAGTGGTTAATAGTTGTATTTCGTTGAGAACGGAAGTGAAGTTAAACTGCTACCCGGAAAGGCGGAAGTTAGATGACGTCATTGTGAAAAGGGTCTATTGGGAGAACGACACATCAGGACGACATGCAAATCAAAGCAGTCAAGTGACAGGAAGTACAACAAGATGACAGAAGTACAGTTTAAAGTTGAAATGACACAGTCAAATGTTTTTTCAGGTGAGCAATCCACCTAGACAATCAGATTGTCAAAATCGTTTTGTCACAACTGAAGTACAGTTCAAAATTGAATAGACATAGACAAACGTTTTGTCACATGTTCAGTTGAAAATAGACGGTGCACATGTGACATAATTTTTTGGCACAAATTGTAAGTAGCCTAACTATAAACTAAAGCGATTGAATAAGAAAAATAAGAGTGAAAAAATACAATATTTCCCTCTAAAGTGTAGTGAAGTGGAAGTATAAAGTAGCATAAAATGAAATTACTAAGTAAAGTACAAGTCCCACAATTCTACTTAAAAATACATTACTTGACTAAATGAACTTAGTTTTATATACCACCATGGAGTCAAGGTCGTGATTTAACAACAAAAATAAAATTGTTACCTCCAGAATGTCTACAGAGTTTATTGGGGCTTATTAAAAGTCTGTCATGGAAGAATTAAAGTGGTTTTAGAGAAGACACTTCTGCATCTCATCTTGGCTCTGCATTCAGGCTTTAGAAAATCTAGCCCGTGATGGGAGACTTTGGTCAATCGCAGGTCATTTAAAAGATAGAGAGCATTCCTGTAGCTGTTCTGTGCATGTCTTTCCCGTGCAACAGAGAGGGGAGATGAAGAGCTGCAAGAAGAGGTCTTACTCTACTTCAAATTCTGCGGTGTGTTTTTGCTTTCCACTCACTGCAACTTAGACAGCTCATATAAAGCCACATATAAACCCAATTGATCAACCTTTGGAATACTGAACTCAAACGCTGGGCTATTATAATTTCCATCAGATATATACTGTAACTCATATAGCTTAGTCAAAGTTGAAAGTGTAGTATTGTTATGTGTGCAATTTAAAATTATAATCACACTGTTTTACATATGAAAAGACTATGCTAATTTAAATTCTGGACATGTTCTTGAGCAGGCGGACCAATGGAGTGCACACATGAACCTTCTGATTTGTTTCGCAATCATTACCGACTTTATGAGGCTTGTTGAACCGCATGTCTTTTTACTTTACCAGTTCCTGAATACACGTGGTACTATCTAAGGGTGCGCTTGTTGAACAAGAAAAGATTTTCTGTTTCACACCAGTCTGATTTTGAAAAGTTTCTCCTTTGAGCAAATCAAGAGGCTTGATCTTACATAGCCTGTAGTCACACTACCAGGAGATCTACAACAGTATGGAATTTCCTGATGAGAAGAAGGGAGATGATCAACTTGAGAACAGGTAAGCAACCTAAAATTAACTTTTTTGTTTATTTTAAAGAGGACAAGGAGATGTTTAACTTTGCAGTTAAGGCTCCATGAACCAGATTTACCCGTTAGAATGCAAATTCACTACAGTACAATGCAAAATTAGAAGTGTGATGACAGTTGGACCAGATTTTGTGACTATACTAGCATACTTTGTATTTTTTAGAATCCAAATCCAATCTTTGGTTAACATTTAACAAAATGTATAGTTTTAATGAGTAAGAGTGAACTTCTTTCAGGTTTCATTGAACATATTCTGTCAAACAAAGCAAGAGGGCTTTAGCTCTGTCAAAAGCCTGACATTGTGTTGGTTAAACAGCACAGCTGAAAGTGAGACCCATGTGATGAAATAAAGCCAGCAGCACAATTGTGACAATGTGATGTGGAGTGTATGAGCTCTTTGGAGCCCATGTTTCCTCTATGTTTTTCAGTGTTCAGAAGTTGATGAACATGCAGACAGATAGCGAAGGACTTGCCTTTGTAGGTGAGTTATGAGCACATGGGTCTGCTGAATGAGAGGACTGGTCAGACAACAGATGTGGCTTTTATTCATCTGTGGGAAGCACTAGATTTGTTTTTCAGATTTGCTTTCTTTTGCTTCTCAGGAAAGCAAAACAAAGAAGAGGAGTTAGCTGGCACAACTCTTGCTCAAGCTCATTCTCTTTGGACCACAGATGCTAAGGGCTCAGTAATACTGAGAATAGAAGAAGGATGTCCAGAGGAACCTGTTACAGTTCACCAAATGTTCAAAGCCTCAGTTGAAAAATATGGAAACATGTACGCCCTCGCCAGCAAGAAAAACAACAAATGGGAAAAGATCACTTTCTTAGAGTATTATCAACTCTGCCGCAGAGCAGCCAGGAGCTTTATAAAGGTATGTTGTACAAAAAGAGAATGTATGGTCTGTAAAACATACTAAATTCCAACTATTGAGTACTATCAATGGGCAGATTTGTAAAAAAGAAAAGACAAAAAGTTTGTCAATGTGTGCAGCTTGGTTTAAAGCGATTCCATGGAGTGGCAATACTAGGATTCAATTCAGCGGAATGGTTCTTCTCTGCAGTCGGAGCCATCATGGCAGGGTGAGAAAGATGCATCCTACAGCAACAAGAGCACAACTATACAGTATATTAAGTTATTGTGCTGTTTTCATTATTTCATCTGCTCCTGTTGCAATGGCACTGACTTTTTCATGTGTCTGTATTCATCCTACAGGGGCACAATGACAGGAATTTATGCCACAAACTCACCTGAAGCTTGCCAGTATGTGGCTAGTGACTCCAAAGCCAACATTATTGTGGTGGAAAACCAAAAGCAATTGGATAAAATCCTGCAGGTACTGTCACTTAAATATATAATGGTCTTTACGAACATGCAAAACATACTGTTGTAAATTTCTCTCTCTTGGTACCTTAGATACGTGATAGTTTGCCCCACTTGAAAGCCATAGTACAGTACAGTGGATACCCCATGCAGAAGATCTCCAATCTTTACTCTGTAAGTCCTCCTGACACCATATGAAATGATCAAAGTGACTGTTGAGCTCAGGCTATGATGCTGTATGTTGCTGTTGTGGGGTAGTGGGAGGAATTCATGGAGCTGGGTCTGGAGGTTTCTGAGAAAGAGCTGGATGACATCATTGCCAGCCAGAGGGCCAACCAATGCTGCGTCCTGATCTACACCTCTGGCACCACCGGCAAGCCGAAGGGAGTCATGCTCAGTCATGACAATGTAAGCTTTCGTCTGACTATTCTTAATCTGTACTTATTCAGAGTCAGATGTTATTATTATTAATCTATGATGAATATTCAGATCACATGGACCGCCAATCATGCCAGCAGGGCCGGAGACTTGCAGCCAGCCGACACTAAACAGGAGTCACTAGTGAGCTACCTGCCTCTCAGCCACATCGCCGCTCAGATCTATGATCTCTGGGCGGGCATCCAGTGGGGTGAGCTGGTATACTTTGCACAGCCAGATGCCTTAAAGGTAAATTAAAATGCCTAGATCACACACACATGTTGGTTTTAACATTTTTTTCAGTTTAAAGGTCTGAAATTGGGCCTTCAAAGTGAATATCATTTGTTTAGGAATAAGCAGTCATCAATCAACCTTTTACTCTATAAGGTAAAAGCAATGACGTCCAACTAGTTTTCCTCAGATCTCCCTGCGTTGTTCTCTTAAATACTAATAATGCACAATTACACAATTTTAGCTGTGCAAGAGATGAGCGGTGATGTAGTCAATACAAAATGACAGTTGACTGATTGAGTATATGTGTTTTTAAGCTCTTTGTGTACTTATTTGTTGTAGGGAAGCCTGATAACAACTCTGCGAGAAGTTTGTCCTACATCCCACATGGGTGTCCCACGGGTATGGGAGAAAATGATGGAGAAAATAAAACAGGCAATTAGTGAGTGTGGATATGTGAAAAAGAAGCTGGTGACATGGGCAATGTCAGTCAGTCTGGAAGCCAATCAAACATGTACGCAAAAGTAAGTGGTGATGAAACTTAACTTTTGTTAATAATTCAGGGATTTAAATGACACACCAAACAGCATACATAAATGCATTTTCAGAGACAGATGGTTTAATTATATCCATTTTTTTCCCCCGCAGGGATGATGAGAAACCATTCCTCTTTACCATGGCTGACAGCCTTGTGCTACAGAGGCTTCGGGCTGAGCTGGGCCTGTCTTGCTGTCAGAAGTTTTTCTCTGGAGCAGCACCGATCGGTAGTGAAACAGTGCAGTTTTTCCTGGGCCTGAATATCTGGTTGTATGAGGCATATGGCATGAGTGAGAGCACAGGACCTCACTTTATGTCAGGTCCCAAAGCTTACAAACTACCAAGGTAAAAAAAAAAAATCGGACGTACAGTTTGTCATGCTGAAGTGCTTTTTAAATGTTATGAATATAAAGTAACAAAGATTTTTCTTCTCTGACAAAGCTGTGGTAAAGTGGTGCCTGGCTGTCGATACAAAATGGCCAACATAGACTCTGAGAAAGGCGAAATTTGCTTTTGGGGACGTAACATATTCATGGGTTACCTCAACATGGAAGACAAAACAAGAGAAGCTTTGGATGAAGATGGATGGCTGCATTCTGGGGACCTAGGAAAGATAGACGAAGAGGGTTTCTTGTGCATCACAGGGCGAATAAAAGGTACAACAATCTGAGCAACTAAGGCTATTGTTAGAAAATTGCTTGCTCACCTTCTGTACATTACCCACACCTAAGTGCATGTTGTTCTCGACAGAACATACGGCTCCATTATCCTTGTTACAAGTCATGTAATGTCAGGGTGCCCTCTCTCCCGCTCTCCATTCAGAGCTGATCATCACAGCTGGAGGGGAGAATGTTCCCCCTCTTCCCATTGAGGAAGCAGTGAAGAAGGAGCTACCTATCATCAGCAATGCCATGCTCATTGGGGACAAGAGGAAGTTCTTGTCAATGTTTTTAACACTGAAGGTAATCTGCCATTAGTTATTTTCTGGATAATGGAAAATGGTATGCTGTACTGTATTCTTGACATTAACCGTATCTCATGTAAAATCACTTTATGTAACTGTAGCCTATCTTTGCAAATAAACCATTTATGGACATACATTAACAGTTTAGCAGTTTTAATTTAATGTTCTTCTTGTCAAGCTCCCTAAGAGAGATGTGTAACAAACCAGGGAATGTAAATGAGGTGAAGCAAAATAACTGGTTTTACAAATTACTGCAATTAGTCATGATTTTATGTGTAAATATATATGATTCCAGCAGTTTAATTCTGTGTTCCAGTGTTGTAGCAATACAGAAACCATGGAGCCAACAGAGGAGCTGAGTATGGAGACTGTGGAGCTTTGCCAACAGCTAGGAAGCCGAGCAACCAAGGTGTCTGACATCATTGAGGGAAAAGACAAAGACGTGTACCGGACCATTCAAGAAGGAATCAACAGGGTCAACGCTGCTGCCACCTCTAATGCCCAGCGCATACAAAAGTGGACTATTCTAAGAAAGGACTTCTCTGTTTCTGGAGGAGAGCTGGGTAAATCAGTAGACAATGTTAAATACAAAATAGATTGTGCTTTATGTATTTAAAGCAGAGATCTTCAACTGGGGGTCCTCAGAATTAGTGTGGGAGGGCCGCCAAATTATAAAAAAAAAAAAAATGTTTTCAAAAATTAAAATGTCTGAAAATATACATTAATATGAATCCAACATATTAATAGCAAAGATAAATTGGCCTATTTGTGTAAAATATATATACATGTATTTACATATTGAAGATAAGCTTACTATAGATAAGGTAGCCACTATGGTAGCCGCACAGTTAAGCCTAAAGATTCACTGTGCCTTTCACGTGTATGTTTAACGTTAAAACATGATGTATAAATAATTAATAATAATAATAATAATAATAATAATAATAATTTATTTTCATCAATTTGGCCCAGTTTAATATTCAACTCAGTTGTATACAACATACTGAGTAGGGGGACCCTCTTTCAGCTAAGGGATCCCTAGCCTAAAAAAATGTTGAAGACCCCTGATTTAAAGCTATGCAATTTTGAGACTGCAGCAAACTATTATATTATATTGTTGTCTCGTTCCAGGTCCCACAATGAAGCTCCGTCGCCCTGTTGTGTTGGAGATGTACCATGAGGTCATTGAGAGCCTCTATCAGGAGTAGTGTCGTGTTCCTAGAGAGATGACTGTGTAACTGTGTACTGTAGTATGAAAATCACTTGTCACTTGCGTATCTCATCATTCTTGGAGACATGCATGAAATTTAATTATATGTGTCTTGTGTTCAGAATGCATACAGTAAATAGTAAAGGAACCATATTTAATTTTTTATAATATTTAAGTTTTAAGTAGTTAATAATACTGAGCATTTTACAAAGTCACACCATTTTGATGCATCTTCTCATAGGCTGAAATATTTGTTTTTAATTCATATTTGTTTCTGGTCAACAATTTATTTGTACTACTTTAAAATCATACTCATAAAAACATGGACATAACTTTCACCAGGTATTTAATTATATGGGTCATTATCATAGGGGCTTGTGACACCCACAAGTCATTTGCATAACACTTAATAATATTATTTGTATTGCACGTTTTAAGAGCAGACGTCACAAAGTGCTTTACAACAGAAAACAATAGCAAGTAGAAAAAAAAGTCTGACATTTCTGATATCATTGTTATATTCGTTTTTCTTTATACATTCCTATTTGCAGAAAGAAAAACAGTATGACACGAAAGACTTAGTGCAAAACATCTGCCACTTTCATATTACAGAAGCCTGATTATGTTTAAATCATTAATCTTTTTTTCACAATATGAATGTGAAACATATCCACGAACATAATGGAAGAGTTTGACTTGTTGACAAATGTTTTGAGTGTTTCTCAAGTGATCATGGAGGTTACAGATTGCATCGTTTATGTCAAAATACTGTAACAGTGTCAATAACATTAGACAGGAGGCCAATTTCAGCCAATAAATAGACAATATCCACCACAGATTAAACAGTTCAGAAATTAAATACATATCACATTTACAGTAACTGTTTTCAAGAGTTTAAGACAGTGCTTTGGAGTGTGCAGAGGGAATAATAAAACATTCAGGATCTCTAACACCTGAGTCTTTTTTTTTTTAATACATATGGTTTAAAATGTACAGATACAATGTGACATGATGAAGTAAAGATACCCTCAAAATTTACTCGTGGTCTTATTAGCATCATTTTAGTCCAGATCCCGCACTCGTTGACATATTGCTTTTGTGAATTCTGAGCACTTTGAGTTTCCTCCCAGGTCTTTTGTTAGAACCTTAAGGATGGATAATAAAATCATTACAAATCAGAGCGGGAACATACAGTACAACCACAACTGCATGTTTTCATTTCTTGAAAAGTAATTACCTTTTTGTCTCGAATGATGTCAAAGCAGGCAGTTTCAATCTTCTTGGCGTGGCCATGCAGGCCCATGTGCCGCAGCATCATGACTGCACTGAGCAGCAAGGCAGTGGGGTTGGCCATGTCTTTTCCTGCTATATCTGGGGCAGTTCCATGAACCTGACAGGAGAAATCAATCACAATCTTTCAGAATGGTTGACATTTCTATAAACATCTTATTTCTGAAAAGATAAGAAACATGAAGAGGTCAAACTTAGATGTGCCTTCACTAACTCATCACACACCATGAACATGTACTTTGATCATGGAAGTGAAAACTGTGAAGATGGGAATGAAAAGAACATACAGACTCAAATATGGCAACACCATTGGCACCAATGTTTCCACTAGGAGTCACTCCAAGACCTCCAATTAGTCCTGCACAAAGATCACTGTAATGGTAAACACATACAGTTACCTTTAGATTTATTTTTGTTCATACACATCGACCTTGCTAATTAGATTTCATATGCATGCTAGGCACATCATTTTCAACTGATGCAGACGATTTCAGTGCAATTTGCTAATGCACATCATCACCACACATTTGCCATCACTTTCACAGTATTTAGTTAGGATTTCAGTTGATTTTTTCTTGATTGATGTTAAATCATTATAGGTCAGGTTAGCCTAACATTACTCTGACTAAGTTTAAGTTTTTGTAATTGTTAGAATATTTCTTGTTGAATCCACAGTGTACACTACTTTCTTGGTTCCAACTCATTTGTACATGTACATTAAAACAAAATTACATAATTTACAATAGTGAGTAAATGTGTTTACTGTATGTGCTGTCTGAACAATTTTTTTTAAATATCTGCTTTTTGCTTTTTTTAATAAGGCACAAAAATAATGGAGAAGATATCATATCTTATAAATATAACATGCTCACTATGTAAGCGGTTTTACTTACCTTAAGATGTCTCCATACAAATTTGGCATCACTAATACATCAAACTGAGTGGGATCCTGTACCATCTATAAGAATATGTATACACAATGCCACTATTAATAAGGAATCTTAAATATGCAAAACCTCTTCCAAAACATTGCTTTATAGCAATCTCAAACATGATACACAATAAACTAATTCATAACAAAAGCTATGCGACTTACATTAAGGCACACAGTATCCAAGTACATCTCAGTGAATTTCACATCTTTGTGCTTTTCAGCAGCCTCTCTGCATTTTCGTAGGAAAAGCCCATCAGACATGCGCCTATGAAAAAATGTCAACAGAGGACAGACAGCATATAACTTTAAAATTACAAATTCAAATGACAAATTACTTCAAGTAATGTGTACTAAATACAACTTACATAATATTGGCCTTATGAACAGCAGTAACACTGGCCCTCTGATTATTTCTGGCATATTCAAAAGCATACTCTGCGATGCGTTGGCTGGCTTGCTCTGTAATGAGCTTAATACTCTGTACAACTCCATCAACAATCTGAAAATATACAAATCCAAGAGAGAATCAGGTAAAATCTGTAAAATATAAATTGTGTTTGAGTGATTTATAAATTAAATGCTAATGATTCAATTCAATTGTATTTATAGTATCAAATCATAACAAGAGTTATCTCAGGACACTTTACAGATAGAGTAGGTCTAGACCACACTCTATAATTTACAAAGACCCAACAATTCCAGTAATTCCCCCAAGAGCAAGCATTTAGTGCGACAGTGGCGAGGAAAAACTCCCTTTTAGGAAGAAACCTCAGACAGACCCAGGCTCTTGGTAGGTGGTGTCTGACGGTGCCGGTTGGGGGTGTGATGAACAGTGGCAATAATAGTCACAATAAAGATAATGGAACAGTGACTAGAAATAGTAATCGTAGTAGTTCATGGCATAGCAGGGCACTGCAGGGCGTTACAGGATATGGCATGGCACAGCTGAGCTATTCCTAAACATCAAATAGTGTCTAAGCTGGAGAAACAAAAAAAGACAATGTGATACAATGTTTTGATCTAGAAAAATTAAATGCATGTTGATTCAGTGAGGAAATAATCAAAATGTCAAAAGAACAACACTGTAAACAACAAAGTTTAGTGTTGTTATTGAAGGACCTTACCAAATGTTCAATCCCACTGTATTCTCCCTCAGTGTTCTCCCTGATGGTGACCAGGTCCACATCAGTGTAGGGGGTCTTGTAGCCCTCAATGGACACACAGGGGCGCACATTGGCATAGAGGTCAAAGGTTTTCCTCAGCAGCAGGTTCATCGAGGGATGGCCGGCTGCTATTGGTGTCTTCAAAGGACCTGTAGATTGTTAAGTAATTCAAAACGATTTAGTAGTTCACCTGCCAAAACAAAAAGAAAATCCCTTTTGAAGGGGTAAGAGCTAAACCAATGTGCCATGTTTGTAATGAACAGTAAAGTATCAGTCACTTATTTGTAAAAAAACACTTTGCAACACAAAGTATACACTTATTGAATTGGTCTTGTAGTTTCATTTGGCAAGTGTGAGTCACATCTCTAAAACAACTTCACTTCTCAGTTTTTGCCGTGGGGATGAATGGGGGTAAACCAATTAGTTTCATTTTTTGTTTTAAGTTATTATAAGTGTATTAAGCAGGTTACCTTTTAAGCCAATTTTGTTCCTGTCCATCGATTCTTTGGCATCCGGAGGGATCATCCACTTGCCACCAGGTCCTTGGATGGCTGTAACATTTCTCTCCTCCCACTGAATAGGTGCCTAGATAAAAAAAAAGTGTGTGTAAAGGAAATTCATTTGATTTTTACAATATGCAGCTTTTTAAAGACTTTAATTGTATTTCTGATTTCTCTTTAAAGTATCAGTGCTGGAGTAATGCAAATAAATTGTTGTTTATCGCAACCTAAACAATATTTTTGCTGAGTTAATGTTCATGGTGAACAATGATGTTTTGTTCTGCTCCTCCAGTACTAACTTTAGCTGCATCAAATATCTCCATGACAGCAGTGGAGATCTCTGGACCAATTCCATCACCAGGGATTAAAGTAACAGTTTGAATCTGTGAGGCAGAATAAAGAAACATAACATTCAATGATAAAATAATAATAACACACTTCAGAGTCACAGTTTAATACAAGCAATAAGTCACATTAAAATCTTCGAGACTTTCTTTGTGTAGCTCCAGAGGAAAGATACATACCCCACGCATGAACGTCCTGGGTTGTGGAGCCTCTTTCTTCAAAGCTCCAACCACCCGTGACACCTGACAATCAAAATGGACTAGATTAAAAAGATAATTACTGTTGTGCCAATCCTTGTCACTCTAGTAAACTTATCTGAACATGGAAAGCAGTGCAATTACATGAAACAGCAAGCGATTAATGTCTGGATGGAGAGAGAGAGAGAGAGAGAGAGAGAGAGAGAGAGAGAGAGAGAGAGAGAGGGTTTGGGAGCAAAGGACATTCTGGAAGAGGAGACTCGACCCAGTTCACTGCAGGAGTTCTCAGTCCTTGTTAAATAGCATGTTATAGCTGTGTTGAAAAGGCAATTTTCTGTCAATCAACAAATGAATTAGCCTTGGCTGATGGTAAACATCATCACCCAAAAATGGGCAGTGTAGATGAAGGCTCTGTTACTTAGGAAAGATGGCAAAACAATGGCCATTTCAGATTTTAATAACATTACTACTGCGGGAGACTGCTTGCTAGCATTAGCTTTTTTCCAAACGCAGCACGGATAGTGGACGTTTTAATACGTATGCTTAACTTACTTCCTGAGCCTTGATTTTATCCTTGCCATTGAGCGACAAACCCCACTGTCTTAGTAGATTAAGAATCTGTAGATAAGGGACATTTCATTGACATTTGTTCAACTTGAGCAATCAGCTAAAAACTAACGTTTACAACAATGTATGATGAAAGAAAAACATGTAGATAGCAAACTAAGTTAACCTTTTCGTTCAATGCTAGCTAACTAGCTAGCTAGCTAGCTAGCTAGCTAAATAAGTAAATAGAAGTCAAGTCAGGTTGCTATAGTAACTACAAGCAAGTAGCGCTAGCGCCTAGCTAGCTAGTGAAATGGGTAACGTTCTCTGGTATGCCTGCAGTCTTTGACTCACTGTGTGAACGACAGTCAAATAAGCTAACGTTAGTTGATTAATTTAACGAAATTGCCATGCATTTGGTGCAATACTTAAAGGCTAAACGATTTACACATTTCCCCCCGGACATACCGATGACCTCCACGCCTTCCCTGCCATCTTCAACTAGCCAAGGTCGGTGCAGGTGCAGCTCTTTAACTGTCATGGGTGCAGCACACAGCAGCAGCACGTGTCAAGCTGAACACAATACAAAACAGATTTCCGTTCTAAACGATTTTGATTTTTCAAAATAAACCCTTATTAAATAAGTTCCCACGATAACGTCATGATGATTCATTACATTTTAAATTATTTCGTAGTATCAACGTTCAGTTATATGCCGTCTTTCAATTTATTCTATAATATTGGACACTTTTTCACCTAGTGCCAACTGCCACATTATAGACAGGATTCCCTTTGCTCTTACTCTGAAAATCTTCCGGGATTAACGTTAGCACTGAGATTTAGGAAAGTGACATTATGTGTAGTCTCGAGTAATACCACACAATGAAAAAACTAAACTAAATGCAATTGCCAAAGGAAAAAGAAGGCTATCTGTGATCATAAAAGGGCTAACGATACATTGTTGGTCCGAAGTATGAATGGACCCGTATAGCCATGGGATGGATTACGACAAGTGCTGCAATAGACAGTTGTGTAGGGACACCAGCAAGAGGCGCCAGTGCACTGCGTCTGAGAGTCCATATTACATACAACAGTGTATAATGTACGTACAGTATCATGGTTGTCCCAAAGTACACATTATAGATATGAAGTAAAAAAGTACACCTTTAGTTTATAATCACTGTATTTTCCACAAGTTGGTCTTACACATAATAAACTTTATGGTATAAAACAAGTAGAAACAGCTGAAACAATCATTCAATCACTTTTTGCAAAAGTTCAGCTTACAAAGAAAGCATACAGCATTGGACACATTAACTCCCCAAATTATCCAGCAATGCAAAATGGAAAAACACTCTTAAAACCTATAGAAATTCTTAAGCAGCATATAGCTCTCAGCATAAATGCAGGCTACAACATGGTACAAAATGCACACTGTGCAAGTAAAGACATCTTTGAACCAAACTGAAGGGGTGTCAGTATGGATAAAGGTTTTCAAATCACTTCCATGTATCGTCCGATATCCAATGCATAGGATGAGATATAGTTTCAACAAATGCCTCACACTGCAACACAAAGCATGTGTGTCTGGCAATGATACTGATCAAGCATTTGGATACAGCTTAGTATAACCTACAGTACATTAGCCATGGTATATCATACAACAAAAACTTGCACACAAATGTGTCCAAAATAGCCCAACTCAGATAGCATACTGCTTTGGCTGCTTCTTCAGGCTCATAGATCTTTCAGTTTGCGAAATTACATGAGTGGCCCTGTTGTTGAGGAGTCTGCATTCATGCAGTACATCTGTAAAAAAAAGAAAAAGAAATGTAGGGCAATGATTATATAGGATACCACACTGTAAACTTAATGTAGTTGAGTTAACTGGTTACTGTAGAGTAAATGATTACGTTTCTTTAAAAAAATATATATAAAAAATAAAAGGCCTTGCAAAGAACCTCTTACCGTTAAACTGTTTGTAGGCTTCTTCAATAATCGCATTGTTTGATCTTTTTATCTCCCAGTAATTATCCTCCACCCATGGTTTGCAATCAGGATGTTCAACAAGCTGCCCATTCTTGTATAAACCAGCTAGACATTTATAGAAAGAAAAACACTTTAGAAATATTTTACTTCAACAGGAAAACTTTTAGTCAAGCAAGGACAAAGACAACAACTGCATCACAGACATGCCAGTGATGCCACTGGATGATTGTGTGGTAGGTAAATACTTTGTTCAACAACTGAACTTAATCTGATGAATGGAATAACATGTTACTAGTCATGATACAATAACACACTAATTAACAAATGTACCTTTGATGGTATCATCAATGTCTTTGCATAATTGGTACAAGTCACTTCCACGTCCGACAACTCTTTCACCTACAATTTAAAAACAGAATAAAATATTTAACATAGTCTGAGAGTTAAAGTTATTATAAAGACTAAATGAAAATAATATCTATATATCTTACCATCCAGCACCTTGATGTTGGGGAACATCTCAAGAACTATGTTTCTATATGCTGCGTTCCTGCACACTGCAGAAAGAAAGCCATTGTGAGTTCATTTATCGAGACTTCCCATCCACCAGATTGTGTTCAAATAAAGTAAAATGTACCTGGATTAGTGTAATTGTAAGTGTTGTCCTTAAGACGTATATTTTCTAGCTTTCTCAAAGGCTGAAGGCAGTGTAGGTTCTCAATGCTGTTGAAAAACAAAATAGATGAGAGATGATTTTACACGACCAATTCAGAATATTGTTATTAAAAATATAATAGTAGCAAAAACAATTATGTTTAACATCAACGATAGATTCAATTCTTTGTATAATATGTAATCAACACTGTAGTTGGTGACATATTCACATTAATTTAAGGGTAAGCATTTGGTCATAGTGATACCTGGATATGATATTACCAGCCAGGTTTAAGTTCTGTAAACTGTCACAATTGCGCAAGGGCTCTGAAAGTACAGAAACAATAACATTGCATTAAAACAATCTAACTATGTTGGAGTGAACATATAGCATGGAAATAAAAAAGAGCTCCTGAAATCTTACCTAAATTGGAAATCCTGTTGGCAGACAAACAGAGTACAGAAAGAAGCCGAAGAGATGCTAGAGGTGCTAAATTTGTGATGTTATTTCCAGAGAGGTCCAGTTTCTCTAAATTCATACACTCCCCAATGCATCCAAGATCATGTATTCCTGTAAGACATACAATTGACCATTACGAACAATAATGCAAATTTTGAAGGCTTAAATAGTATATATATATATATATATATTAAATCTTACCAAGACCTCTCAATTTGAGAAACAGTATCGACTCCAAATCAAATTCCCCTGTACGTGACTTGAGCAGCACAGAAGTTATCTTCTCACAGTCTGCATCTGAAAGAATCAAGAGAAATAAGACTGCAGATTAACAAACCATCTTCACTTTTCTATTCTTGTATATGCAATACAATCAGAGTCCTTTTTTGTGAGTCAGCACTGCAAAAGCAGAATGCTTGAAGCATTGTGTGTCCGAACTGTTTAGGGTGGAACAATCAAACAACCTATGCAATCATTATCTAAATAGCAAATACAATTCAAGCTGACCATGGTTTACATATCTGGCAGCACACCGAGCTTTTCCTCTGCCAGCTTCAGAGGAAATGGTCCCAAACAGGCAGATGCGCTGTTCTTTGTGTTGTCTGTGATGGTATTAGCTTGCCAGTCGCATGCAAGAATAACATGAGGAAGCTATATTTGGTTTAATTTCCTCAGGCAGAATGAGTCTCTAACTCTAACTACACTTGAATACTCTTCCACGAGCCTGCACAAATAAAACACTGATACACTGACGAGAAACAAAAGACTTATAAAGTTAACCAGAAATAATGATGCTGGGGTCTATTTTCTATTTTTTTTGTCCTCTTATATTTTCAGATTGACATCAACGCAGCATTTTTTTTAATTTACTTTATATATAAATTATTATATAAGGACTGGCAGACTTCTATAACACCACTACAAAATGGGGGAAATAGTCGTGGGTGGGATAAGTAGGGCCAACAAAAACATATCTTGCTTATGTCAACACCCGCAAAGATGATAGTGTTTAGCATAGCTTGACACCATTAAATGTTGTTAGCGTATGTTAGTACCTGTTAGCTGTGAGGCAGTGATTCCATGAGGATGATTCAGCCGGATGAAAGTGGGTGTGTTGTTTAATAAAAATGGTAATTGTTTGTTTCTTCCTCTGATGATGACACACGTAAAATGTTGTGCAACGAACGATACGTTGTAAGCTACATCTTAGCCGCAGCTAGCTAGCATAAGCCGCTAGCAACGTAGCAACAAGCTATCCATCACAACTTACCTTGGTCTTTTTCTCGCTTAGAGTCCATCGTGGGCAACTTTGCTACTTAGAAAGCTACCTATCTCAATAAAAAGCGATGGTTTTAATCAATGCAGTGGAGAGACAAGGCAGTGGTTGTTTGGGGGAAATGTAAAATTGGCATCTGTCCTGGAGTGCAGTCAGGACACGCTCACTGTACTGCTGTGCTGCAATATAGCACGCAGGTGGATGAGACGGACTTCACTCTCTGCAGTCCAGCATAGCACAAGCAGAGACAGAGGCAAAGCACTGTGTGATGACGACGTGGTTGCAAAATTGTTACAGTATTTGTTCAATGTTGTTTCCGTGCAACAGGTTGAATTTAAAATTGTGTTCTTGTTACGGCACTTATTCCTCAATTGGGTTTTGTCATCCATTGGTTTTGTGGTGGAACTGTGGTAACGTCAGTCAATTCTGAATAAATGTGTAATTAAGTAACTTAGTAACGTTAGCTACGTTAAATCAAAAGGATAACAAAATGAACATGCTAACTAAGTATAATCCAATCGGGGTGAAATAACCCACATAAATATGCAATTAATGAAGTTATTTTTATTAATGAATGTAGTTTATTTTTATTATGAAGTTAATTTGTTTTGAAAAAAGAGAGAAGGCAAAATTGATTAAAGGAAAGTCTCTTGCCAGAATCCGACTTTTTGTCAGTGCTTATACACATTACCAGTGATGGGAAGTAACTAAGTTTATTTACTCAAGTAGCCTACTGTAGGCTACATCAGTAAAAAAAAAAATACAGGTAATATAGCCTATTTGCACTTTGATTATTTCCATTTGATTTATGTTTCCACTCCACTACATTCCAGGTGGAAAAATAATAGGCTACTCACTGCATTTATGTGGCATAGTTACCATACTTGCAGATTGAGAGTTTATACAAAACAAAACAGTTTAAACAAAACATACCATGATTAGTTTAAAAAATGAAATGCATTTTAGATTAAATGACCCAAAACTGGCCTACAGTTTATAATAGTTGTTCGCATTCAACTGATATGCACAAAAAAGCTGGAGCATGAAATTACATTATGTCATGGTATAGCCTATCCGTTTTATCAACATTGGACAGCTCCACAAGACAGCCTCTTCATTACCAGCAGGTTCTAGGTCAGTTATTTATTTATTTATTTTCCTGAAGTCCTATTGGTTTGCCATGACTCCGGTGGACAGCAGCTGGCTGCTTAAGCTGATCAGTTTGCAGCTCTTGGACTGCAGGCAACCACTGGCTCCGACACAACTGGACACTGCTCTTCTTTTATTCTTTTTTTTTCTCTCATGTTTTTCATGCATCCTCTAGGCCTACGTATTACGGTCATGGCGGACATCTCCTGTAAGGACAACAACAACAACAACAACAACAACAACAACAACAACATGTTTTGAGAGTTTGCAGCGTCGTCGGCCCATCCTGTGCGGAGACTTTGTCTTTGCCGCGCACCCCTAAATGCCTTTCATTGAGAAAAGGCTAAGGACATTCAGTGTTGTGAATGTGTACAAGCAACACATTACTTGATTAAGATGGGAAATAAGCAAACGATATTTACCGACGAGCAACTTGATGCCTACCAGGTAAGCTTGCATGCCCGTGCAGCATGTTGGAGGAGCTACTGTAGCCTATGTCCAACTCCAGATCCAGAAAATCATCTTAAAGCATACAATAGCCTAAGTGAGTAAAGAACTGTGCATATAGGCCTATAGGCATTGTAATGTCCATACTGATTTACTGTCACTGTTTAAAGGCTTATTTTCTCATTACCTTAAAAAATATATATTATTAGGCTGTTATTATTATTAATATTAATATTAGTAATATTATATATCACTATATGTATCTTTATTTCCTAATAATGACCAAGTCACTCCTGACAGTGGAACCCCATGTGTCTTGGATTTAATGGGTAAAGCAAAAAAAAAGGCTACTGAACATTTTATAAAAAATAGAGAGAAAAGCAAATAGATATGTTCAACATTGATCAATAATACCAGGTGGTCCAAGTCCCCAACAATTAATAATAGGCAATAATTGTTTTCCTCCTAAAGTGTGGTCAGTTATGACTTTAAATATGTCTAGTCTTGATAGGGGAGAATAGCAGAAGGTTTGGATTCCAATTGCAAACTGGAGGATCTTGTGTTTGTTCTGAAGCTTTGGCCTGTTGTTCCCTGTAACAATAATCCAGGTTTTCTTGGGAAGAAACACATCTTCATGTACACAGGTTTATCATGTGATTAGGTGTAGACTTAATAATTGATGCCAAGCCGGTGTGACATGCTGGGAAACTCTACTCTCAGGAGATGTTTTTTTTTCTTTTCTCAAGAGCCTCTCACTCCTGCTGCTCTCACAAAAAAAGCATAATAGCATAGCCTACTGTTGATTTCTGGTTGCCTTATAGTTTCAGTTTTGGGTACAATACATTGTTATCTTATTTTGCCCAATTCAACATCTACTGACTGAATTTGTGTGTTTATTTTGTTCACCAACACTATTTTTTCTCTGTATTGGCTTTACTCATAGTGTCATCTAACATGATGGAGACTAGTAGGTTATGATGAATAGTCAGATATTGCTTTACACAATCATCATTAAGCCAGATAGGTAGGCCTGTTTTGACTTGAGCAGATAGATCTGTCTGTTCAGCTCCCTGCGATCTGTTGTCACATTCACAAGCTCAGACAGAGTGGACACAAGGGAAAATGTAAAGTGAGGTGCCTCCTGTAGGGCTGCTGGATAATGTGTGTTACCAACACGTGCATGTCAGACAAGAGCAGATCATGTTCCCCTTGCCACATCGTTCCTATTGCAAATGGCAGTTGACAACACTCACACACGTCATTATTAAAGAGACACCAGACACTTCAAAGGAACCATAATGTTATTTTATGTGACTCACAGATGTGTCATTGAAAGTGTTTAATAGAAGATGTCAATATTTATAGTAACATAAACAATATGTCATACACTACAGTCCTTTATTAAAACTTCAGTATTTCTCATATTTGTGATTTGACATGCTGTTTTTGTCTCGTTGCAGGACTGTACGTTTTTCACCCGCAAAGAAATTCTGCGGTAAGAATTTTATCAAGTGTACTGTAGCCAACCTCTAGGCCCTGATGCATTGCTCATGGATGTACTGTAGCTCAGTTGTAAACCACCTGCTCTAACCATAATATTATACACATAATGATATTACAATTTCTCCATGTTCCCTCCTGGCAGTGGTGTAGTCTCATGTATTGTAGTGGGTATACTGTTCTCTCTCTCTCTCTCTCTCTCTCTCTCTCTCTCTCTCTCTCTATATATATATATATATATACATATATATATATATATATATTTGGGCCAGAATCTGAGGGGAAGGTGGGGCATATCATAGTGGGGGGTCTGGGTGTCCGTCCCCAGGGAAGTTATGAGCGTCAACAACTTAATTTTCTGCATTTGGAAACACTTTACTGCATCAATTTACAGTGGAAGTACCTTTATTTAGCCTATGCTAAGAAAAAGAAAATAATCATAATCAAAATATATCAAAAATATAATGGAAAGTATGTTGTTGCGTGTCATTGGGCATTTTTAAGTGGGTATATGGAAATCCTGGAGCTTTCTTAGAGGGTATACTGCGTATACCTGCGTATCATGTAGACTACACCACTGCCTCCTGGCTCTGTTGTTAAGATGTGCTTTAAGTGGACACTGGGCTTGGCATGTACTACTGTATGTTAAAGCACAAACCATACTTTCATTACAAGGGACTGTACTACCACTTCAGATTGCATTTGGCTCCTGTTGGAGGAATTCAAAGTGTCTCACACATGTGAGCCATGCCAAGTTCTCAGAGCAGACTGGTTCCATCTTGGGAAACTTAATGCTGAAGTTGATTTTATTGACAACTGTGATGTTGGGCACTGTTTAAAAAGGGGAAGATGGAAAAAAAAGCTTGTTTTACATATAGTGATAATATCAGCTGACTTGCAGCCTTAACAGTAGAATTGTGAAAGCAATAAACTGATTTTTATTTAATATACAGTAATTATTTACAGTTTGTCATAATTGGATTATAACACAATTACATGTGTGTTATTTAAATAATAGCTCAGGATTAGAATGATTTACAACAGTGAATTTGAAATGGGAATATAGACACAATATAATTGATATTAGGGATTATTTTTATTCTAATCCTTGCACATGCAATTTTTCACATTAAAGTTATAGGTTATAACTGTAAAGTGTAAATGTTGTGTCAATATTTTCAAAAATTTCAGCCAGAAAGCGAATGTAAATAAAGAAATAATGCAAATTATGCAAGGCAAAATTAAGGAATACGGTTATTTACATATAAATTTCCATTTATAGTTTAAGGGTAAGGGCTGCTAAATTTGCTTGTACATACTGACATCCAAAATGATCTCCTTATCCAAGCCATTACTTATCTTTTTATATCTCCCCATCAACTAAACACCCCAGCTAATACAAACAGACTGTAGCATAACGTCCAACTCAGACACATATAATTACATCTATGTATGGCACAGTAGATGTGCATGTATTGTTCATGGAGATTGCTGGCACAAAGATCTAGAAAGCTCTGTCCTGTAACAGCATCATTATGTTACCTAAACCTTTGAAAGTCATGTTAACCTTTTGACTGCAGTGTTGTTTTCAGTGTCACATTTCTACCTCTTTCGATATGTGCAACCTCCACACTTACAAAAATGAAATAAATATGAATCTACTCTTTTCGATTGCACGAGGTATCATGAGTCATCGGGCAGGATCATTTCTCTCAGCCTGCCACTCGCTCCCTTGATGACAGGCATAAATTAAACAAATAGCTTGCTTTTCTTTTTATTGGAATCGACATGATGCTCATGTTTCACTATCTTTTATCAGTGGCTCTAGATGTTGGAAGATAAATAGCTACTTAAAGAAATTAAATGCTGATACTCAAGAATGCTGCAGTGTAACATTAGAAAAGGATGAAAGTTGTATGCAGGAATTTTGTCTTCTAAAATTACACAAGCCATCAAGAATTCATAAAGGGTTAAAATTCAACAAATTATACAACATGCTTGTTTGATCGTACATTTTGTTTTTAATTGTAAAGCAGAGGTGATAAAAAAAAAAATTAAAAATCAATTTTAGGGTGTAACGTAGTACCCTACATTAAAACCACAGCAATACCAACCTTTTTTCATCAATGAGATATTTCTTCCTCATAAAATTTGACTGTATTTATGCTGCTTTTTTTCTTTTCAACAAAACAATGCGTAGTTGTTCCCCATCAGTGATATTGGCTTGACTTTGATTCCAAAGCCATCAGTGAACTGGAAACAAAATTGACAATCAACAGAGGGTGTAATTGGGTCCTACACTTTATGACCTTCAACACTCCTTGTTTTTGTCTCCGGCCCAGTTATGTAACATCAAAGAAACAGGTTATCACTGATGGTCATGCGGTCATAAGGATTTGAACCCTTCAGCCACACTAGATCATACCATTTTAGTGTTTTTGTATCTTGTTTTGGAAATAAAACCTAATGTCAACGGGCCAAATTTGCAGGAGCTGTACGATCTAAGTATTTTCCAGGCTCATGGTACATTACGACTGCAGGTTTACCTGTTCATTTGACAGGTTTATCTAAGTTAATTGAAGTGAGTGTCCCTGCTGATAAATGGCTCTGCTCTGGCGACGCAGGTACACCATGACAGGATTAGTCAAAGGACAGAGTGAAAGGGAGGCTGAAGATAAGTGAACACTTTCCCGACACCATTATTCATTATTATTCTTAATAATGAATGACATAAAATGGTTTTCACAGAAAAGAGGACAGAAGAGAGAACAAGAGGCTTATTACATCACTTTACTACATGATTTGTGCTACAAATTTCTTGAAAAAATAACAATTTCTCTCAGGATAAATGAAGCTTTATCTTATATATTTAATACTGTTAAAGACATAATTTAAACATGTAAACATCTGTCAATATACACTGTTTACTGTCACCTACCTCAGATATACAGTATAAGCAACCTGTTATATTATTAATTATTTATTTCAGCACCATTTGCACTTTTGCATTGCCCTATTGTCTTACTGTTTACAATCCTCACTGACATGTTGGTTTACATCTATATACAGTAGGTGTTTGAAAAATCAATGTTTGTTTTTTAGAAGTCGATATATTGTTTATTTTTTTTAAATGGCACTAAACCAGAAGCATAAAGAGAAATGTAATTGTTCAAAAAGTGTTTTTTATTTTTTATTCTAGGTTGCATGGCAGATATCATGAGTTGGCTCCACATCTTGTACCGATGGACTACACCAATGAACCTGATTGTAAAGTGCCTTTAGCCTTAATAGTCAACATGCCAGAGTTAAAGGTAAAAAAAAAAAAATCTTCTTTGCAGTACATCAGTAAGTCCTGTGTTGTAACTCTTTCCTAATGGTACTTTGCTTTTCCACCAGCAGTGTGTACCTGTGTTGTGCACCCACACCTCATGTGGACAGACACCCAATCAATACACACTCTCTTTCAGAGCACAGAATTGATTTTTAACATTCGTCATCACTGATCTGATTGCATGACACCACATTCTGTGAGCTCATAAAAGTTTATGTGCCATGAAACGCTTAGGCTCTCCATCCCTCCTATTTTGAAGCACCTGCCATTTGAAAAGAACATCCAGGAATTTTAGAAATGGCATGTTGCATAACATTGCAGCCATATTTACCTCCACCTTTCTCCTGCGCACCAGACACAAGTACCACACTATGTTATATGGATTCCTTTTCCACCAAGGGTTTAGCACAGAGACTCATAATGTGTCCTTCCTCTGGGAATAATTGGCCCTTGCCTGTAAAACTGTCACACGATGGCAGTGCCTGTAAGGATGGAGAGGAAGAAGATGGAGACCACTCAAGGCAGGATTGATGAGACCCAGCCAAGTGCTCTACAGCTCCATAACCATAAATACATTCATATCTTGCTGAGTTTTAATGAGTTGTGTTGAGTCGACTGGACTGATTCAGGCGAAATGTCTGATGCAGATGGCATTGCTTTAAATGGCTGATGGCTGTTTACACAAATGGCTTATTTTGCTGAGTTTGAACATGCACCTCTGGACAACAGCTGTATGTATATTGCAAGTCTCTTCTGATGGCCGCCCCTTCAGTGTGAATTTATTGCAAGTCAAATCAGCTAGTTACATGGGATGTAAAATCTTCAGAAGCAACTTATGGTTGAGCAATGGAGAAGAAAATAATGTCTGCACCATACCAGCAAAGAGAGGAAGTCAGCCTTTTTACTTGTGATCAGCAGAAAACACCAGTCTACCTCTCTAGATTATGTGAAACTGTTTGACAACAGCATGTAAAAACAAATGGCCATGAAACCTATACTTCTATTTAGGGTACTTTTAAGATATTTGTTTTTCTTATCCAATGTTGGAGTGAATCTTCAATTTACATTTTGCTTATCCAAACCATGTCGCAGTGAATCTTTCATTTACATTAACGTGTACTAACATTTGCACTGATTTATGTACATGTTGTCACCCCCTTTGTCTTTTTGTAGGAAAACCCGTTCCGCAACAGGATCGTAGAGTCTTTTTCAGAGGATGGAATGGGGAATCTCAGCTTCAATGAATTTGTGGACATGTTCTCAGTCCTCAGTGAAATGGCTCCTAGAGAACTGAAGGCCATATATGCCTTCAAAATATATGGTAATGACGAAATTCTAAAACATTACATTATAATTTATCAAATTTCCCAGAACTCGATAAATTGAAACTTTGTGGGGTTTTTTTCTATAAATCTTTGTTGCCCACAGATTTCAATGTGGATAATTACCTGTGCAAAGAGGACCTGGAAAAGACTCTAAATAGGCTGACGAAGGAGGAGTTGACTCCTGAAGAGGTGCAGCTGGTGTGTGAGAAAGCCATCGAGGAGGCGGATTTAGACGGAGACAGCAAACTCTCCTTTGCTGACTTTGAAAATATGATTACTAGGGCTCCTGACTTTTTAAGGTGATTAAATGTACCTCACTGAAGACAAATAATACATTCAGTCAATACATTTTATCCACCTCGTTCTATATGGCAAGCAGTGGCCCTTTAAGATCAGGCAATACATGCATTTACCCTCATGCTGCAGTGGTGTCCCTGGTTACATCAATCCCCAGATGGCTGGTTATCATTTTTATCATTTAACTGCCAGCCTCACAACATTACTTTAATCCTGAGCCACATTCATTTATATGCAAATGGCCAGGCTCAACACTGTCTGTCCCCACTAAAATGCTGATCTGATCTATTCCTGATTCCTGGGTGTTTATACTCACATTTACAGTGAGTCTGTATGTTTATATGCACAATGACTTATACTGGTTCCTCATATTGTCTTTTGTCACTCCAGTACCTTCCATATACGAATCTGAGAGGGCACCATAGAAGGTTGGAAGGACGGCAGAGTGGTGAACCTCAGGACTCTACCTGCACCAGGTCCTCGCCACAGCACAGTGCCTGTCTCCCACTCCCATCGTCAAAAAAAATCAAACCTCTCCAGCCTCACTGAAGTCTGCTTTGAAAGAAAGCAAAATGCTAGATTAAAAGGAATTCCAAGGATCCGGTATTTCTTTACTGCAGATGAAAATGTATTTTCCTTTTACCACCTATAAAAGGGCTTGACCTGGATTGGTCTTTGGTGTGAAGAAAAGGCATGTTGAGGGTGAAAAATTGTCTACAAAGTCAGTCCAAAATGAGCCAGACTCTGGATTGCTGCATAAAATGCTCATCTACCTATATTGCACATAAATACCCCCGATGAAGTCTTCCTACAATGACACACTAGATGTTGAGTGTTTATAAGGTTAAGGACAACGCTTGAAGTAAATGAAAGCACAGCATTGGCATTAAGGCCATACAGATCTTTTATATGAGCTATGCAATATTTGTACATGCGGTGTATTGCTTTTAATCATTTTGGGTTGTGTTTTTTTCGCTTGTGGAACTGATGATGACAATCATATCTTACCGTTCTCCAGTTACATGAAGGGCTCTGCCATCTGAACAAATGTTGGTAGCTTTCTTCTGCCTCAGCCATTATCATGAGACATTAAATACAGCCATCTTTTGGATATACATGTTACAGTATTTTATGTGACTTCAGGTATTTGTCTTACTTTGAATAAATGTTTAATTCAGTGTCTTGGTTTTCGTGTGAATGCATTTGTGAGGATTATTGTCACTGAAAAACACATGAAATAATCCTTGAATACAGGAGCTCTCACTGTTTGTTAACCAAAAATGAATCATTTCAAGTGAATGGCCTGACCTGCAACTTTAATGAGTTCAGTAATATCCCCTCCTTATAACCAGTTCACTTCAACCCACCCACCCATGATGATCAAGGAGCGTGCACAGTAAAGATCAGGAATTGACTGCGCCTCTGCATAGCCCATCATATGAGCTGTAATAACTTGCAGGATGTGATCATCAGGAGTTGTCTGCCTCAGCAGTCACAAGCATGATTACATCCTGCGCACACAGTTAATCTCAACGGGAAAGCTGCAGGAAATGGTCATGTTGGTTGATTAATATTGGTTTCTGAGGTATGTACTGTAGCAGGGTACAGATTGCATCAGGTACATATTGAGTACAGCGTATGTTACTTTTGTACAGCATGTTTTCACCTCAGGTACTAGTGAGTTATACTGTGCAAGTGGATGTTGGGCAACTGTACATGCAGAACACTTTGTTCATCTTCTAAGAGTCACATCTGAGTCATCTTTACATCTTTGTGCAATGGCTGCAAAATAAGTACGACCTGGTTAATTGCTGCTGAGTCTGACAAATACATAACAGTTACAAAGTTGAAATTGGGACACTGGCTGCAGGCTAAAGCAACATAACATAACAAGCAACCCAGCATAGACCTAGATCATTTCATCTCAAGCGTGTTGTGAGGCAATAGTCTTTCCTGTTAGCTATTGCTAATAACAACAGCAACCGTTTTACTGTGTTACTGGAACTGTGCTTGTCGAGTGTACAGGCTGGATATTGTGTGTGACAGAAGACAAAAAAAAATAGACATGCATGCAGATCAACACCAAAATATGAGTGTATAAAACAGAGTTGCATTGGTTGGATGGTGTGATTGTTCTCACGGACACTGCCAGCTATTAAAAAAGAGGAAAAGTTGATATTGAGTGTCTTAATCCACCTAAAAAGGGGAGGATGTTGAAGACAGTTAAACACTGTGCAGTCATCAGAGCAGCCAGTTAATTCTTCCATTATCTCCAGTCCCTTTATGAGGGCAGCATCAAATATTCAGGGCAATACAGTGCTGATTGTGTGGCTTTAATAATTACAGGTCTCATGGAGAACATCTGTTTAATTATGATTCCAACAGAGAAGCTTCTGGTGCAATGTGATACTGGGGCTGTAAAGCAGCCATTACTGTAAGCAACTGTTTCTGTGGTTGAGAGGGGCCAAACTGTAAAACTCACACTGGTTTCACTCCATGGGAGCTTTTCTGTTTTAATTTGACGTGATGTAAGATGGTGCCTCAAGCTTTCAACGCATGAGGTCTGACAAACTGCTCGATGACAGATTATTCTGGAAGTTGGTGCTGCTGTGGACTGTATTATATTTTCTACATTTTTGACTTTTTCTTAAAATTGATGAACATTTATGAGCCCTACCCTATTTAGCATTTAAAAGCATGCAAATATACATGCATGATGCATGATGATGCATTATTGCAATATTTTTAGCAATGATTTATTTATTTATTTTTAAATACTTCTTAGTTCACCTTCATGTCAAATGAGTAAACTCAATCTGTTGATGAGTGCCATGAGATATGGCAGAATGCTCCAGGAGAAAAAGGTGGACCTTTCTTTTCTTTCTTTCTTTTTTTCTTGCAAACTAAAGAGAATAATACACTTTTAACTTCAACCTTTGACTTCATGACTTTTGAACACAATTATAAACAGTTAAAACCCCACTCGTGAGTGATTTATTCATGTCTATGAACAATTCATGTTTTATAGCACAATGTAAAATGTGTTTATACAGTGTTATCAATCATCCATTATAGCTAATTCGTAATTGTTGAAAAATACATTAATAAATACAAATAATACATCACAGCATGTTATAAACAAAATTGTTAAGTGTTTATATACTGCTTATAAATGCTAAAATGGGGTTTAAATGAAAGTGTTTCCAACAATTTCTTTTCGATTTATACTGTGTTTGAAATGATTTGAGTTATTGTAATTCTCTCTTAGCTATCCATGCCACAGCACCACAAAATTGTGTTATGATTATGAAACGAAGATGTGTTTTCTCTTATTATACTGAACCTATGTAGTGTTTTGTCAGAGTGTTATTCAGAAACCCACTGATACACAGTCAGGCACTTATGACATCTTTGTTTTTTTTAAGATTATTTTTGGGGCTTTTCCCTTTATTAAATAGTGACAGTGGATAGACAGGAAAGTGGGAAGAGAGAGAGAGGATGACACACAGCAAAGGGGCGCAGGTCTGATTCAAACCCCTTTTATTCTCGTATTTTATCTGTTTTTAATTTTTTTAATCATTTTTAACTGCTCTTATGTAAAGCACTTTGAATTGCCCTGTTGCTGAAATGTGTTATACAAATAAAGCTGCCTTGCCTTGCCTTGCCTTACATGGGGCACACACTCATACTGGGTGAGCTAGAGGTCGCCCCCACTTATCACATCTTGTTTCTCTTTTTAAGAAGTAACATGTTTCCTTCTGTTTTTCAGTGACACTTTATCATCTTTATCTAAGACTATGTCAGAAATGTCAAAATATCGTTGATCTTCTGAGCTGAATGATAAGATATTTAATTGGGTTAATCCTGGTTTGTATTACTTTCAGGGGAAACCAGTTCTACATTAAATACAGTACTGTATCTTTTCCTATATGTAATCACTTATAAAGTATGACCATGGAAAGCATTCAAGTACACAGAAAGGTCATACTGTTGTTTTAGTGGCTACAGCTAGGCTATAAATAGAGAGTTAAAAAGGGCAGCAGATGATAGAAGATAATAAATGACATTTCAACATCTTTGACACTCTTCTATACAGACGCTTGAAATATGTATGCAAATGAAGTTTCCTGTGAATGAAGTGCAGCATTGATGGTAGCAGCCTGTAGTCAAAATATTTTTTAAGATCAGTTGTAAACACAGTACACCCTTTTTCTCTGTAGAAAAGAATTATGAGTTTTCCTTCTTGAATCTCTCATTTATTTAAATGTAAATGCATCATCATTTTTAAATAAATACATTAAAAAGCAAAAATACAGAAGATGTCATGTGAATAGCTATGAACATGTAAGGTCATGTTGAATATGTAAAAGAAGCTTTCACAGAGTGTACTGTATATTAGGCAGCCACTGTAGTGTCAGAATAAAATTAGTAAACATTTTCATCAGCAGCTGGTAAGGTAACCTTTTCACCATTTCCTCTTGGCCTCAGGAAACAGCCATTTCCATTTATCGTTCTGCAGGAGGTAAAAAAAAGTTCATCAAAAAATAAATAGGATGAACAATAAATACAACTTTTCAAGTATTTAAATGAAAGCAAATTTTGACGACATTACTAACCTTCAACCCCCAGGATGAGTGGTTATGTTTGGGTCTGATGTCCTCCAGAGGCTCATAAGTGTTGCTGTTGGGTTGAGGTGTATTCTCGTGGCCAGGAATCAGCTCATATGTATTGTCATGAGGGAAGCGGCCAACGGCGGCCTCAATGGGGACCTCAGCATACACTGAACCACTGTGCTGCTCTGATGCCGATGATCTGGCCCCAGAGGATGTAGTGTGTGGGCTACCAGGCCTGCCAGCCAGGTGATAGACAGCGCTGTCACTCATGTTTTCCAGGCTGTTGCAGCTGCTTGCTCTGCTGCACGAGTCTGTCCTCTCTGGCGCCGGGCCAGAGTAATTGGCTTGTCTGACCGGCTTGGGGGAAAGTCTCGGTGGCGTGTGGGGGGGTGCACTCAGCCTGTAAGACTGCTCTCCATCAGAGCTATTGTCCAGAAGCGTTAGAGATCTGCTCTTGGTGTCCAACGGGCCGAGCTCACAATAAACAGACTCTGGTCCAGCTGGAGGACTACACCTGTTCTGATCCTGGGTTGGGGATCTCCCAGCTCTCCCTGGATTATTGCCAGGGAAATTGTCCTGACAGATGTGTTGGGATCTCGGTATCTCCCTGGGTATTTGCTTCCTGAGCTGAGCATACAAAAGGTCATTTACGGGGCCACTATCAAGGTGCCTGCTCCTCCGAGGCAAAGGTGGTACTTCCTGTTTTACAAAACAAGTGAGGTTCTTAAAGTTAGCTTGGAGGTATTAATACAGCAACAATTTCAGTGACACATTTTAGTTAGAATGATCTCCCTGTAATTTATGGACTGTACTCGCCTCTAGTGTCCTGTTGCTTTTTGGTGGTCGTGCAGGCGGCTGCACTGTGGCCGATTTCATCTGTGGTTTTCGTATGTTCTTCACAGCTTCACAGGCCACAGGCTTTTCTTTAGGGCTAACCTGGATGGTATCGTACAGCTCTTTATCCAGTGCCTACAAGAACAAAACAGCAGTAAGACCCTAATTCTCGATCAATGTTACTTAAAGAAAGTGACTCAGGAGTTTTGTCTCACCTCAAAACATGAAGATGTCAGGTACTCTCCAAACGGCTGAATGGAGCTCGTCTTGTAGTATTCTATGAGATCAGAGACAGAGTCGTGCCCTTTAGTGTCTCCACAAACGACAAACTGCCCTGATTCACTTTGGTTTATCACAAAATGTCGACACCGATCCCTGCCTCTGCGACAGGAAATTAAAATGAATTAGATTAAAAAACAACATAGGTTCCTTTGGTTAAAATGACTGTAATAAGATCTGTGGTTAGGACAACAAAAACGGTATGATGTTGCATGCAGTGTTAGATTAATGCACAACTGAAACATCCCATTTGTGACTTATGGAGTTTGGATGTCCACTGGTAAAGTAATCTGCTAAAATAAATAACTTGAAGCAATTCCAGAAATATAACTTCAGCAGATTTGGCACATTATCCTCACATCATGAGGCCTTTGCAACACTGTTTACATCTGTACTGTACTTTAACTTGTAGAAGCATTATTGATTTGTTGAGATATACATGCAAAACACTTATGAGCATTTAAAACAGAGGCACAAATTGCATTCAAAAACATGCCAAGTTTTTATATTGAGGTTCATTTCCAAATTATCTTGCTATAAAACACAATCAGTAGGTAACAGGTTGTTTAAACCAATACTCACTTATAAGACAGTATGTATCCGATGGCCTTATCACTGAGACGGATCAGGAAACAGCCCAGCTCCTTTTCTCTGAGTATTTCTTCACCCTCCCTGTAAATAGACCATGAAGAACTTTAAAACCCAAACTTAGAAAAGTGTTTCCCAAAAGCCCAATTTGGCCTGAGTTTACAGGAACAGTAAGGCTGATCACGTATTCACCTTGGAAATTACATTGCATCAAAGGAAAATCCATTTGGTTTCCGGGTTTTTCCATAAACTTGTCATTTACCAATACACAGGTTCTGACGAAACTGTTCCTCGTGATCTTTATGTAGGTGTCTACTGTATGTCAGCCAGGATGGATAGGTCCTAAATGTCTGCTTTAAATGTCACCGCAGTTGATGTACACTCTGACCTATACATAAATAAATTCACTTAAAATAACAGAGCTTAAGTAATAACCATATAAACCACATTTATTTGCTTTACCAATACAAAAAACACCTTCTATATTAAAAATGCAGCATTTGTTCCTAATCTGAGTATATAGTTATATAGTAGTTATATAGTAGTAGTTTGTAGTAGTTAATATATAGTTCTATATTAAAATAGGACGTATAGGCACTTTTATGGAGAATGCGATACATTTGTTGTCACAAACAAATTATTATAACATTGAGCTTTAAAGTTGATTCTTAACCAGCAGATAGTTTGACAGAAATAAAAATCTTGGCTCATAGCCCACTTAAGATTTATTTATACTTACTTCCTTGTGATGAAGCCCAGGAACCAAGTGGGGAAGAAGCCGTTGTGGACGATGAGTGGAACTTGAGTCTCTATGAACCACTTTGAAGCCAATTCCCTGAGTCTTCCTTCAGTCCCCTCATGAGAATCCACTGATGGCTCCCTTTGCTCCATCCTCCCCTGGTCCTAATCAAAGCCACACAGACAGCCGATGAAGACAACCAAGCATTCATTTCCCTAACGTACGCAGTGAGGGTGCATTTAAACTGTCTAATTTGCTTATTTTCCAGGAGGCGTCAACCAACGACTAAAAGTGGCTCAATATTCTCATTGTTGCAAGAAATACCAGATCATTCATGAGTGTACCTAAACTTACATTTTCACATAAACTGTAATATTTCTTTCCTGTTAAATCAAAATATTTATTAATATTGGACCACTTAAACTATTCAGAATCCACAATGTCCAAAGTCCATTCACACTCTACAAAGAAGGCTATTTTCCCTTTTCATACAACAAGGCTTTTATTTACACTGACCTCCTCTGCTGTAATGTCACACTGATGTTAAGCAAACTGTTACTTTGCATGGAGATATATAGTTAATAAGTTAATCATTAAAGCAGTAAGGGACTAGTTCTGGTGAACATGGAAGTGATCTACTAACAGTTCTTACCTTAAAGCAAAACGTCAGACAGGTCCTGAGGCAGGGGGATTTTCTAGGTCTGGGATCCTTTGTCACTGACCCTGATCTGGATTTCTGTTGTCTGTACCGTACACAGCAATTTCTTTCAATCCCTAGAAAAATTATAAAAAATGGAAAATGAGACTTTATTCTCAGTTAAATGTAAAGCTCAGAAACTGTTATCATAAGGTGAGTGATGTGTACATACCTTTCCTTAAGAGCGTGCAGTTTGAACCTGGTGTCATTTCAGCAAACTTTCAAATGCTTCTCTCAACTTCTGAACAGTCTGTAACATCCAACCGAAGGTGTTCTGAGGGAGTATGACACTACATGGGAGATATAGACAGATGACATTTGCAGTTACACACATTTTTCCACCGGCTTGGAAAGCAGTGCTGCTCCGCAACGGCACAGCAGAGTTCATACAGCTCATTTGCATGATAAAGACATCTAAGGGCTGCTGAACAAAGCAGGAGCTTCCTGAAGAGAAACGGAAAGTATAGAAACTGTGGTTTGTATGCACATGAGTGCGTTGGTTTGCAAGAGGAGGTGTTTTTACCCACAGGCTGTGTGATTACTGTAGCAATGGGAGATAAGTTGCGTCAGCAGTTGATCTTCTGTGTTTTCTGACCTGGGTTTGCAATGAATTCGGATCAAGGCAGGAGCAAAATGTGTGAAAGAATGGAAATGTTTGGGAAGATTCATAGATATTTAGAGGGCATAAACAAAACTCTAATAAGATGAGAAATTTTCCAGCCCTGTTTTTAAGGTTGTCATAGGCTGAATAATGGCTAATTCATTCCCCCCATGGCTGAGACAGTCACAATTAATCATCTCTCTGTTGGTTTCTGCTCAGCTGTAGGAAGTCCCTGTGGGGGAGAGACAAAAACCAGAACCAGTCTGTGTCATACTGAGCGGGATGAGATCTCAGCATTCCCCAATGATAACATTGCTTCAACTTTGATCCCAGAAGCTACACTGCTACGTCCTGTGTAAACAGTCTGGTTCTGAATGTCTACGTTCATTTTACCTCTAATTTGCATATAATAGAAATGATAGGCCTATTATCCATCTACCTAGCCAACGTTTACCCAACACATGCACTGTAATGTTCCATGTATGACTAAGTAATGCTACAGTGTCATGACCTAGAATTTCAACATCATCTCAACAGTGCTGTCTGTCAGTTTTAAACGTGTCTGTGAGTCATTATGTGCTCCTCTGGGGGGTTGAGAGGTTTGGGGTCAAATGTTATCACTGTTTCCGCGTTTGTAAAGATTCAATAGTATCATAGGCCTATACTATAATAACCTGTGCATGAACAGCATAGAAATGTATTCTATCTACAGCAGCCAGAGATAAACAAAAAGGAAGCATCGTTTTCAGACAGTTACCAGACAAAAGGCTCTTTAAGATCTTTTTTCAGTCTTCTGGCGACATACGTATGAGAAGGATGTGGGTGTTTAAAAGATCACAAGTCAATTGACGTCTATAAAATGTCCTCACAACAAAACTACATCACATCACCTTTAAATCTAACGGTGAAACAAATCTGAGCATCCTCTTAACTCTTCCAGAAGTAAGCCAAAGTTCATTCTGGCCAAAATAATAATGTAATGTAACTAAAACAAAAGTTACACAGCTATCACATGTGGTTTTGGGGGGTTTTACTGCATTGTTTCAGTGGGAAAAAATAATAGGTGTATATCCAAGCATAAGACCAGACAAACTAATGTCTAGGACCCACATGCATCATGCCATAGCATGTTCACACGTCTACAACCATCAATCAACCTAAAGCATGTGAACGAGCTTGTTCATTTGTGCAGCTCCAGAATTAAATCTGAGCTTGACATGCAGAAAATACTCCAAAAGGCTAAACTGTGTTCTGTTTTAGACCTCAGTTTTACTGTATGAGTCACTCTGTGAATACATATAGTTAAGTGCATGTCTACATCACATTATTATACAATGGTGAAAAAACAGCTGTAGACTAGAATGATTTATTGGTCAATGTACTGTAGCTCCTTTAAAGAGTACTCCACTACATTTTAGAGTCAAATGTTCAACATTTCTTTCACAGTTACAGTACTAGTTACCTATTAGATTTGTCATGTACAATACCTGCGATTTTTGGGGATTTTCAGTATTTAAAGTCTCCAATTAGGATGGTTTTAATTAGGCTTTGTCGATAAACTGAATTTTTACCATTAGCAGCTGGAGTGTCTCAGGTTGCACATCTGGTCAAACACCACCACCCAGCGGTAGGCCTACCGCTTTCTCGAACATAACAAAAGTAGCACATCACGTCACCGAAATACACTACATCTCCCATGCTCCCCCTCTCCAAGAGGCAGGCTGTCATGCGGATGGAAACAGGAGTGGGCATCCGCTGCGCTGCACGAAGAAGAAACTTCGAGGAAAGATGCACCAAGAGGAGGATGGCAGCGACGCAAACTTCTGCACAGCTTCCCGGATTGTGGCCTGCAGGTCTGTGGATGTGGCCGAGGTCGAGGGAGCGAAGGAACAGGCCTCTAAGCTGTGCGGCTACTTGAACAAACTGTCCGGTAAGGGGCCTCTTAGGGGGTACAAGCCGAGGTGGTTCGTGTACGATCCGAGGAAATGTTATTTGTATTACTTCAAGACTCCCCAAGATGCCTTGCCGCTCGGGCACATCGAGATAGGCGATGCGTGCTTCAGCTACGATGTGGAGAGCGAAGAGGGTCAATTTGAGATCCGCACTGCGGGGAAGGAGTTCCTTATGAAGGTAGAAACTTTTCCGTTGCACTGCTTTGCTGTCATTTGCCACTTCCTTTCTTATTGTGGAAAGGCAGACACACCTATTCCAACTTGATTCTATTCTCAGCTTAGATTTTAGATTTAAGCTTAGATTTTTAGCTTAAAAGTTGTCAAATCACAAAGATTTGACAACTTTTAAGCTGGCTAAAGAAAAGAAAAAATCTATTATACACGTGGATGTTTGCCAGACAAGATCTTAATCAGCACAGCTGATTGTCCCAAACACACACTCAGTCAGTCCACTGTTTAGTATTTACATGTTGAGATCATTTAGGCTCTGATTGACATCCACATGAGCTCATCCGTCCTCATGACACCTTTGTTTTGCAAAGGGTCATCTCATGTGATGGTGTCTTTTTTGCTGTCATTTGACTGTGACGGGTTTCAGTACCCAGACAGGTGCCTCTGGTATCACTCAGCCTGGCTGCCTACTAAAGGCTGGAGCATTTTCAGCAGACGGTGTGAATGGTTGATACCAAACAGCTTGCACGGCCCAAGGCTGGAACTGAGACTGAAACCAGCATCTGTGCTCATTCACATGACAGATCCTAGTTGTAACCTGCTATTTAAAGTGCACTTGGGCTGTTTTTATATGCTTTATTTGATTTCACAGCTGTCACTTTTTTCTAGCCAAGGTGTCATTCCATTGATATTGATGTTTGAGTTGCCTTTTAACCTTTGATCTCTATGATAGGACTGACTTGTGTGAGTAACCATGTTTTTGTGTGTGTGTTTCTAGGCCCCCAGCAGGCAGGTAATGCATTACTGGCTCCAGCAGTTACAGCAGAAACGTTGGGAGTACAGCAACACACGAGGCTCCGGTCAGAGAAACAGCTGGAGCTCCCCGACCCTGGCCCACCCTCCCACCGGCCTCGTAGGCAAAGACAATGGTAGGCAGGTACACACATACACACACACATATGTATGGTTTGTATGGACACTCATTTTCACTGCTCTGCTTGCATCACGTCCAGGCACCAGTTGAAAGTAAAACCTGTATCTGATGGATTAATATTTACACAAGTGCTACTAACACAAGTCGAGTTATTTTGTTGCCAGGTTCCCAAGTTCCTACGGAACGAGCATGTAGGAGTGGTTATATCAAGCTCTGATTAAATGAGTAATCAACCAAGGGCAAGAAAGGCAAGAAAGGAGTTCACATCAACTCTGTCTGGGGTGTGTTTTATTTGAATGCACTCGGAGAAACAAAAATCTCATTGTGTGAACTGCTTATTGTTTTCAAGTGTTCTCACAAGCATCTGCTAATGTAACATGGCTAAATGAACAGAAACAATATAAATAAGAGGTTATATATATATATATATATATATATATATATATATATATATATATATATATATATATATATATATATATATATACAGTATCTCACAAAAGTGAGTACACCTCTCACATTTTAGTAAATATTTCATTCTATCTTTTAATGGGACAACACTGAAGAAATTACACTTTGCTACAATGTAAAGTATTAAGTGTACAGCTTGTATAACAGTGTAAATGTGCTGTCCCCTCAAAATAACTCAACACACAGCCATTAATGTCTAAACTGCTAGCAACAAAAGTGAGTACACCCCTATGTTAAATTCCCATAGAGGCAGGCAGATTTTTATTTTTAAAGGCCAGTTATTTCATGGATCCATGATACTATGCATCCTGATAAAGTTCCCTTGGCCTTTGGAATTAAAATAGCCCCACATCATCACATACCCTTCACCATACCTAGAGATTGGCATGGTTTTATTTCAGTTACCCTAATAGCTGGTTTGATTTGCATTGAGAGATGATTTTATGGAAAGTACCCCATGCCAATCTCTCTCTCTCTCTCTCTCTCTCTCTCTCTCTCTATATATATATATATATATATATATATATACACACACACACACACACACACACATACATACATAACTGTTTAACAATAAGAAAAGAAGGCATATCTGACACCTTCAGAATTCTAATAAAATGCATTTTGTAACAGACAGGTGAACCTAAAATGTACATGTATATAATCCATCATGAATCTTGAATGCAACTATTTACATCAAACATTTAATTCTTTTTAAATAGTCCTGGCTATCCTGAAAAAGAACAAGTGCAATATATCCACATTTGAAGCTAAGAGAAGATTCAGATAGTAGCATGAAAAACAATTGTTTTGACCTCGGACCAAAAGGGTTATTGTTTAGTTGTTCTTAAGTGACTCAACTTGTTTTGACTGTTCTATTTGAGTGGAATGAACAGTGAAAGCCTGTTCCTGTTATCACATACACATGATTGTTTTTCTTTTTAAAAAGGTTTGAAAAATTCACAAATACCCATGTTAACCATATGTCAATACCAATATAGAGGTATTTAGTCAGACAAATTGTAATACTTGATTTTGTAAACGTTTCTCAACCCTGTACAAGACAAATCATTTTAAATCAACAATCCTACAAAAAGTAGCTGTTCCTGAATGTAAAGATATAGACTACAAGTTTTTAACACAGTCCTTGACCTTTTGTCAGTGAGCTGTGATGATATGTGTGGGAGCAGGAAAGACATGTGAAATCACAATAATGTCTCCTTAACTGGAATTTTACCTCTGGCTGTGCTGAGGACATTAAATGTTTGATATTGCCCTTTTTGCACAGCTAGTAAAATATTAACATGCCTAAGCTTCTCTTTACAGTATAACCAAGATGCAAGAGTAGAGTATAACGGTTTAGATACAAAACAGCCAAACAAACCATGCTGTAACACATGAAACTATTTAGCTGTATTAATTAAAGCTGGTACAGGTTTAGAGAGGATGGCAGGATTTGTTTTCCTTGTCCTTGAACATGTCAGTTCAAAGGTTTTATCAGAGCAAAGGGACTTTGATCATTGTCTTACTTGAATTGCAGTGTAACAACAACTATGTGGTTGCAACTAGCTTCCCTCTTGGGTGTGACGGCATAACTGTGGAGCTGTTTGGCCATTTAGAAAATGTTCCCACACTTCCCCAGCTAATTTCATACAAAGAGGACATTTTATATATAGCCTTCTTGGCACGGAAATGCTGCATATGTTATTTTCAGTAGGTAAGAGAGCTGCTCATGAAACCACAGACATCCACCCTGCTGTAAATGGCATTCTGGGTAACTCAAAATATTGCTTTACTTTACTCTGCAAAAATAATGCAGGGTCATGACGATCTCATTTCCTCAACAAAACAATTGATATAGCTCCTGCAAAACAGCAGTGGTGATATGAGTAATGTGATATTATTATTATGTTGTTCTAATGTACTCTGTGTTTTATTTCAGATGCGCTTGTCTTTGAGTCGCTAAGTGACAGCATGGAGAAAGTCCGCAGTGACTTTGCAATGGTGACAGAAACAGATGGCGGGGGAATGGTGGGGATCAAGTCAGCCAGAGGGCCTTCTGCGGCGTCCACAAACTCCCTTAACTTCTCCCTCAAAAACTTTGGTACAGAACTCAGGTAAGGCTGAATGAAAGCTTTCTGCAGCCTAGCAGGATAATATCGTACCCACAGTTTGTAAAAGGATGTTTGTTTTGAGTCCCTGCCAAACGGGCACAACTAGTTTGTCTGCTATGTGCCCAAATAGAGCTGTATTGAGAAAAGAAGATACCTCTTCAGTTCTTCCTGAGGTTGATGGCAGTAGAGGAAATGGTTGCATACATAGTTCACTAGTTGCTCTAGTATGCAATAATCAACAGTTCCCCTTTTTGGCCATGCAACACATCTATTCAAATGATGCAAAACACTGAAATGCTAAAAATGTGATATGGTGGGGAATTTTGCTTTGTATCCGTGAACATTTGAGTTGATATGCTGCCTTCTCCTCATAGCATGTCTCCTTACCAGTCTGTTCTACCTTTTTAATTATGATTAGCGTCTCCGATTTTGAAATGCATAGAGTTTTATAATGTTTTCTGCAGTTATAACGCATGATCAGTGCAGAAGCAGCTGAAGCTCAAGAATGTTAACACCAGAAATGTGATCTTAAAAGATGCTTTGCGTCACTGTTATGCTCATAAAGCATGAGTGAATTCATTACAGGGCTGATGTAGACAGATAATTTATTAAAATTGATATGTGTCTTTTCCGTTATATGGTCTTGAGGTGAAAGACAGAAAAACGTAGCTGAAATCCAGTTTAGTTTATAATGTCGTGGACAGTCCCCCTTAATTAACTGTACAGTAAAAGGAGCAGCTTTAGCCTCTATGGCTAATTTCCAGCTGTAGTCCCCGGCCAGCTGACAATAGGCATCCTAAAATACAATGGTTAACTAATTAAAAGAAATTGCATTACATCTATAATGTAATTTGTTGTGTATACACGGCGTGAGGAAGGCAAGAGCTGCATTCTGCTGCAGACAAATAGTCATGTGGTTCGGTAATCTCACATTTAGAAGTGTGAAAAACACAAATCTCTATGGGCTTATGGTAGACATGACACTGTTAATTTTACGTTTAGGAATGCCTTCCATTTGTGTTGAGACACTTTGTTTGTGCTGTTTGTGCTCATGTTACTATTTACAAAGTAGCAGAGCATCAGGCTTTCCTGCAGTTTGCCCTTGATCCCCATGGATTTGAAAAGCTTTCAGCTTTTAATGTCCAGCATAACACTGTAGCTCCACAGTCTTTACCATCTTGTCTGGTTTCTGTTCTGTCAGGAACTCCATGTCATATCTGCGGCCAGGCAGAGGAGGTGAGAGCAGACGCAGTGTGTTTTATACCAACAGCCACAACAGTGCAGAGGACTGGGAGCTGGTGGATGCTCCACCCAAGGACTTCCCTGAACAGAAACCTCATCCAGACACACACAGACGTACGTCCACTCCCTGCTGCATAATTCTCCCTCTGACCGGGGTTTAATACTCATACTCGGCTTACATTCTCCAGAGGAGAATTGTTTTTGCTCAATGCTATGACAAATGGACAAACAATGTATTTTTCCAGAACGTTCCTGCCTGCTCCTGCCCCTTGAGTCACTTTTATTACGTATTTATCTCTGCTCTCTCAGATTCCTTTGGATCAGCATTTACTTTCGACTTTGTGCGCAACTCATCGCGGCCTAAGAAGCCGCCTTTGGGCTCTGGGAGGGTCGGTCGCACTGCCGAGAACTCCCCAGTGGAGTGTAACGGCAGCAAATCTTTGGAGATGCAGCTTCGCCTTCAGAGCCAACAGGAAGAACTAAGTTGCATGCAGCAGGAACAGGCCAAACTCCGAGAAGAGCTGGCCAGTCAGAAGGTACAGTTATCTCATTATTTCATGTATACGGATCACATATGACATGAAAACATGACATTCTGGGGAAGAATTTGGGGAAATGGTTACAATTATTTGGATTTTATACAAAATGTTATCACTAAAGATAGTATTTACTCAATTGTTCTGTTCTAAAAAAATTGTTCTGTTAGGTACCTAAAAAGCACCAGGATTGATTTCATGTCGGAATTATCCATATTATGGGAAATACCAGGCTGTCTGGAGTGCTTTTACTATCATTTTAGTTAATTCAAAACAAGCCTGAGGTTGTGGTGTTTGACTAAGCGGTTTGGTGTAATCCTGATGCTCTCACTAATACAGGAAGACAGCAAATGATTAGTCATGCTTAAGCGAGAAACGAGGAAACAGCAGTTCTCTTAACAACAATCACAGCTGTGTCGATTCTTCCCATTTCTCTCTGTTCTTGTTTTAGTTTTTTGAGACGAGCCGATCTGTCACAATGGCTGCAACGTGAAGTGGTTTACTGCCAGCTCAAACTTTAACAAGAATTAACTGACTCAGCTGGCTGGATCTTTGTAACTGACAAAGCTGACATTGTATTGTTAATTCTATTGTTTTATGGCCTCCAGGTAATGTTGGGCCTTGACTGAATTTGTTAGTAACATTGCTAAGAAAGATATATATTTTCCCACATACTCTCTCTTGTTTATGGTGGTCATGGTGTTTGAATACAGAGGCAATGTTTCTTGAAAGACACAATGTTTAAATCCGCAATTTTTTCTATCTTTGTTAGAAAATAGTTGCCAATAAAAACTGTAATTGCATGTCACAGAAACCGTATCTGCATCAGTGCAAATGTGTGAGCCAGGTATTTGCACATTGTTCACATTACTATATTCATAGCTTTGGTTAGGGCTGCACAGTTAATCGAATTTTAATCACGATCACGATTTTGGTTTCCCACGATCAAATTCACGTGATCGAGCAATATTTAAAATGCTTCATTCCGGTCATAGAACGCTCTGTATCAGAGTTTTCACTCAATGAGCCAGTCAGAGTTGTTCCCTGCACAGCGCAGCTTAGTTTAGATGTAGACAGTCACAGAGGACCATAGATAGTATATAAGAAGCAGAGGACAGAGTAATGTGAGTAAAATTCCACAACAGATAGCAGTCAGTCATAAGTCGTCACAAGGTTTACCAGTTTACCAGTAAACGCAACATTGTGTCCCATCTGTGTTGTTTTTCAGACAACAGCAGTGACCAGTGCTAGTTTGAGTCTTTTAGCTCATAGCTTTAGCGGCAGACTGTTGTACGTCCCGCTGTTGGAATCCTCTACAGTGAAATACAGTCACACTACACCATTTAGCTGTCAGCATTTTAGCCGTGTTTAATCCAGTTACTACTGTAGCTAATGGTAGGTTAACGTTAGCTGCTGTGTAATGTGTTATTAGTGTTTACTAGCGTGACATGCAGCGATAGCCGCTTTCAAGACCAGAAGGATTTTTGCAGTTCCTAGAACATAACGTTCCTAGAACCCTTTTTTTCTCCTGTTCCGACTGGACCAATTTGGGGATTATTAAGTTCCTCTCGCCACAGTTCCTGTAACTGTTTCAGCTCCTACTTCAAGGCAGGGTCTTTTCCCTTTTCCGCATAGTGGTGGTTAGATGGCTGTGATTATAATAACAAAAGGTCAGTTCCTATGGCCACTTGGCCAGTGTGAATGCAAATGGAAAAACTGTTAGTTTAGAGTAGTTAGTAGAACTGTTTAGAAGTGGACTGTTCCTATAACTACGTTCCTGTAACTACTTGGTCGGAAAGAGGCTGATGTTTCTGTTGCCTCTAACGTCTGTTTTGGAGCATCAGAGCGCAACGCAGACATTTAAGTGGCACCGTAATCCGTGTTGCTATTTCGTCCGGTAGATACCGGGCACCGGTGCCCTATTGGCACCGGATTTTAACATGCGCCGTTAACGTGAACAGAAAATTGCGTTGCCTGTATCTTTTCACGGCAAACGCGCACGTTTGGAAAGCGGTCGCACAACAGCTGAAATGGCATACTCCTTCATAGTATCTTTCAACAAAGGAGGAATGTAGCACAATATGGATGTGAAAGCAGTTATAATTAGCCTATGTGACAATAAAATTTGTTTTGGTTAAAATCAACAAATAATCGTGATAATTAATCGTGATCAATAAATTGATCAAAATAATCGTGATTATCATTTTGGCCATAATTGTGCAGCCCTAGCTTTGGTAAACTTTTGTTATTGAATTTCATGCTCTGATCTTAACATATTGGTGGCTTTGTTACATTTTGCTGCTTAGGTCAGTATGACTGTGGCGTCTGTCAAACAGTGTGAACTAGTAGAGTTTCTCTTGGGAAATGAATTATCCGAGGTGATAAGCTACCCAGATGCTGATGCATCCCGATGCATACAATTTAGTTCGTTCATAACGGCCTAAACAATAGCCACACTAAATGTAATGGTCTGCAGTGTGAAATGGTGCCTATTTTTATTTATTTATTTATGATTTTAGCCAAGATGGCCAACCTCTGCTTTAAAACATGCAGGTGTTTGTTAGAAGGGCAAATATAACAGAATTGTTATATTTATTTCTAGATTCATGCCCTTATGTAAATAGGTTTGTAGTTGGATATGAGGTCCACATAATAAACTAGTCAATTGTTAAACTAATAAAATAAAAGCATATTATATGATACATTGTACATGTTAGTAAATAAGTGAATAACTTGTTATTTAACATACTCTAAGCTTGTTATGCCTGTGCACCCAGCAGTGTGAACTGAATTAAAATTCAGTCCATAGTAAAAATGGTCAGCTGGAATGCAAGTAAAATCTCAACAAACAGAATATGTAGCTGTTCCTAAAGAGTGCAGTTGTTTCAAGTTTTACATATTTGTGAATTTGCACCACAAAACAAAATCCTCCTTTCTCAACCAGGAGCTTGTGAGACTCCTACAGCAGACGCTGAGAACCTCCCAGTGCAATAGGCAGCAAGTGAACCGTCCAGCCCCAGCTCCAGATTCATCTGCGGCTTCAGACCAGACTCAAGATTCGGCAGCAACCCAGGAAGAGATCGCCCAGTCGGAGGCCCTGCTTCAGGAAAGAGATGGACAGATCCAGTCTCTGTGTGGCCACATGGAGCGTCTCGCCTTGGAGAAGGAGAGTCTGCAACAAGAGCTGAAGGGCCTGAAGATAAAAGTGGGGGAGATAAACGACCAGCTGGGGATGCTGATGGAGACCATTCAGGCTAAGGATGAAGTCATCATCAAGCTGTCGCACCAGAGCTCCGAGCAGAGCGGCAATCCAAATAACGGTTCACCACCTCCCAACAAAGATCAGCAGGAGGTGGACATCCTCAAGGTACAGTTTAAATACTTATACTTTTTCATGGTTTGTAGTCAAGTTTGTACTCTAATTAACTGAACACGTTTCTCCAATTTCAGGACAGTCTTCAAGGCTACAAATCCCAGAACAAGTTCCTGAACAAAGAGATCCTGGAGCTGACAGTATTACGCAGAAACGCAGAGAGCAGAGAAAAGACTTTAGAAGCAAAGGTACTATATTGTGTTTGTCGGTAATGGTGCATTATTCTGTTAATAGAAACAGGAAGTCTGACTAGTTTGTAGGGGAAGTTAGCTGGTGCCCCCCAAACCTAAAAGTAGGAACAATGAATAACAAACCATAATGTTGTCAGTTATGAAATTATTTAGTTAGTTATGATAACGATACTGATAAGATTTCTCTGTTATCTTTGCTGCAGTGTACGGCCCTGGAGGCCAAGCTGTGTCAGGTGGAGAGTAAGTATCTGGTGCTGCTTCAAGAAGTGAGGACCCCGGTGTGTTCGTCTTCAGAGCAGAGCCCAGCCCGAGAGGTCATCTCCAGATTATTAGAAGATGCGCTGCAAGCAGAGAGCTCCAACCAGCAAGAGCACCCCATCTTTAAACCAAGTACTGTCAGGTATGGACTATGCCAAAAAGCCTTTTTGAAAAGATGTAAATGATGTTTTTAATTTGGAACTGATTTATTTAAATATGTTGTTGTCGTAAAAGCAACTTTAAACAATTATAAAGCATTTCTAACACGTATGCTAGAACGCGACTGATATAACGGCGGGCCGATATTAGGCATTTTCCAAATTATCGATATCGGCATTTATAATGGCCGATAAATGAATATTTAAAAAATAAAATAAAAACGGACGAAACCCCCTTCAACCATGTTATGAGTGTTGGTGTTGCATAGTTTGTCCATCAGAGGGCACTCTACAACGTCCTTGTTGGCAAGGCTCTTTGATTTGTTTTGTTGTTATTGTGTTTTTGTTTTTGTTCAAAGGACTTTAAGTTTCATATCTTAAGTTTGTATTTTTATACGTTTTTATTTATCAGAACGTAACGAAATATATTTTGATGTTCCTCTGTTCTGTTGTGACAATAAAACAAACAAGTTTATTTTTAAACTGCATTTTCATATTATTGTGAGGACTCGTAAATAACTACAAATAACTAATGTTAGGGAAATCTGTTTATGTTTTGTTACGCATTTCTGGATTAAAAAAAAAATATATATATATATCGGCCGATATATCGGATTTTTAAATCCCCAAATATTTGTATCGATATCGACATTAAAAATCCTTTATCGGTCGGGCTCTAGTATGCACGCTTTGCATAAATCAATAGCCTTAAAAGAAACAAATGCAATGCAGTCACTATATCTGTTTTCATTTTTCTTAACTGGAAAAACTAGTTCTTCTTATTGGTATTTTGTTTGCTATTGATGTTGCTCTGACTTCTGTGCAAGCTCAGACATGTCTTTTGGGACTCAAAATGTATTGTTACAAATTTTGGAAATCCCGAAGTGACGTAGCAGGTTAAGCAAATGTGGGTAATTTTAAAAGCGTGAATAACTTGGAATGAATTGAACATCACTGATTGAGGAACATGTTTTTGCATTTTCTCTCCTCCAGTGAGTATGACACGTTTGGCTTCAAGACGGTCCCCGAGGAGGAGGAAGAGGAGGAGAAGCTGGTTGCGAGGGTGAGAGCTCTGGAGCTGAAGTCCCTGTCCATGACAGATCAGGAGGTGTCCGTCGGGGTGAAGTGGGAGAACTATCTGGCCAGCACCATGAACAGGAACCTAGTGCGCTCCCCTGAGCTCAAGGCCCTGTTTCGCTACGGCGTGCCCCATGAGCACCGGTCCCAGGTGTGGCGCTGGTGTGTCTCCTTCCATGTCAAGAAGTTTCGGGACCACCTGGCGCCCGATTACTATGAAACCTTACTTAATGTGGCCCAGGACAAGCCCAACCCGGCCTCGAAGCAGATTGAGCTAGACTTGCTGCGTACTTTGCCCAACAACAAGCACTATTCCTCCCCGAGTGCAGGCGGCATCCAGAAACTCAGGAACGTTCTGATGGCTTTCTCCTGGAGGAATCCAGATATCGGCTACTGTCAGGGGCTAAACAGGTACAGGAGGGGTTCTGTTTCTCTCATTCTCCTTCTCGCCTTTTATGCATTGTAACCATTATTTTTTTTATGCATGTGATTTCTTCAGGCTGGCAGCTATTGCCTTGCTCTATCTGGACCAAGAGGATGCCTTCTGGTGCCTTATAGCCATTGTGGAGGTGTTCATGCCAAGAGACTATTACACCAAGACTCTGCTTGGCTCACAGGTAAACAAGCTCAAAGGTTATAGTCTAGCACGGGGACAAGTTGCCGCCTTTTTACCAGAGTTTACAGGTTTCTCTGATGTCAGTGTGTCAAATTTATGTGACTGTGTGGAGCGTGACTGATGATAGAAAGAATGCAGCACAGTAATCAGCACTGTTTGCTTTCTTTGACCCCATGTTTTCTCCTGCTGTAAAAAATAAAAAGATCTCTGTTATAAAGAATGTAAATATATGTTGGTTGTGTCTTTGCAGGTTGACCAGCGGGTGTTCAAGGACCTGATGAGTGAGAAGCTCCCCCGGCTTCATGCCCACTTTGAGCAGTACAAGGTAGACTTCTCTCTCATCACCTTCAACTGGTTCCTGGTGGTGTTTGTGGACAGTCTGGTGAGCGACATCCTCTTCAAGATCTGGGATGCCTTTCTATATGAAGGTCCAAAGGTGAGGCGGACGAGAAAGTAAAACTATGATTCTCTAACCATTTCTAAGGAGACCTTTGAAAATAGTTGTAGCCATTCAGTTGGCTGACTTAAAATTTGCCACAGATGGTATGTAGATTAGTTTTCTGTTTGGGTGTAAACAAGTTTCCACATGTGCCAGTTTACTACTGTGTCTTGCCTTTATTTTCAGATGTCTTTTAAGATGTGAAAATATGCTGGCTGTACACGCTGTTTACCCCCGCTGTCTCTCCCTGCTGAGCAGCTGCCCACAGAGCAACGGCTCTCACCAGTTCTTCGGAGGCTGACCATTAAATTAGGGAAAAAATAACCCCCCCCCCCCCCAAAAAAAAAAGCAACCGGCAATGTACTCAATTGCCGATATATTTGTCAAATCTCCCAAGCGTAGTGGGAAACACAATTTTATTCAGCCGTTATCTCTGTAACGCTGTACTGTGCTGTATGCTCAGACATTCCAAATAAATTCCGCCTCTAGTCGTCTGAAGTGGCTTTGCATGTCAGAGGGATGATGCGTTATGCTATACGGTCACACATGGAAAGTCATGAGGAAGATTTTACAGCTTTGATCATTTTTTCTCCACAGATCATATTTCGCTTCGCCCTCGCTCTCTTCAAGTACAAAGAGGAAGAGTTTTTGAAGCTGCAGGATTCCACAGCCATCTTCAAATATCTTAGATACTTTACACGAACAATCCTGGATTCAAGGTACATCAACCGCAATTTGTTTTGGTTTTTCTGAGGACAGTGTGTCTGCAGTAATAAGGAGCAAGATTATTGGAATAACTTATATCTCCTTGCTGCGTGACTGGTTATCTACGGTCTAAGAGTTTTGCATCTGTATAGACATTGCAATAAGCATTAAAGCTGATCAGTAATGCTCAAATCAGAACAGTAGGTCTGGATCAGTTCATTCACTGATCATAATAGTCATAATTGTTGTACAAAAATTACTCTGACAGATATTGGGAAGGACTACACATAGTCACCTTAAACAAATCTATAAAACAGGGACAACAGGATGCCATATCTGCACAGCAAAAAGCATGCAGAACAATGGAGAACTATCCCAGACTGATACGATTGTCTTTTTTCCTTTTTTTCCCCCCAGGAAGCTGATGAACGTCGCTTTCGTGGACATGAACCCGTTTCCCATGCGGCTAATCCAAAACCGTCGCTCCTTCCACCTAGAGAAAGTCCGTCTTGAGCTGACGGAGCTGGAGGCGATCAGACAGACCTTCCTCAGGGAGCGAGAGACGAGTCAGGACAGACGGAGCTTCGTCAGCGACGATGAAGAGGATAACTGACCTTGAGCTTGTTGCATTTCCAGGCCTTGTTGCTGATGTATGAAGACAAAGAGATCGTCTCCACACACAAGTGACGTGTCACAGTTGCAAAGGGATTTTTTCCTAAAGGATTGTTGGAGTTGGTCTCCGACTCAGAGCGGGACCAATCAACCTTCTATACATTTTGAGTGAAATCACTTCAAAAGACCTAAACATTACACGCAGAATGGGCCTTCTATCAGTATTCCTGCCTTTTTTTTGTAAACACTTTATTTGTTGTATGCTTGTGTGTTTATGTGACAGCCAAAACAATATGCTTTATCAACGGCTCTTCAACCTTCAATGCCAGGCTACACTCTTGCAGTCCGAATCAGTATTTTTAAAAAACATGGCTGTTATCTTTTAATAGTTGATGTTATGCCTGTTGAAGGAATGATTGTATTTTTTATTTTAGCTTTCTCTGCCCCCAATTCCTTTCATACATATCTTAAAATTGTTTACCTAAATCTTTTTTTGTATACATATTTCCACATTGCCACTCAACAACACATTTTGTGTTTGATCCCTGTGTCTCTCAATGCACTTGAATCACTTATGCTGCAATTGCAATTTTGCTTAAACTTAAAATGTAAGTCTTAGAGCCTTCTAATCACTTAGTCAGTCCAAAATTGTACATATCATTCCAGCCTCTAGGGGTCTTTGTGATCACACAAAGATGATTTCAAGTCAAGTATTATCACTGACATGAACAGCATGTGGAACATTTTGGGGAATTTTTAATCTTACTGTATCTCAGGATTCAGATCAAATAACTACAGACCCACCAATTAAGCCATCATACTAATGGTGTCAGCCAGTGTTGTGTCTTTTCCCACAGACACAAAAACAAACAACATCTTTGCACCTGTGCTTAAACTAACAGCCACTGGATTTGGTAAGGAGAATATTTGAAATTGGCATTGACTTCAAAACCCCATCAGTGGATCCCTACAAATTACCTGATTATCTTTATTTTTATATTATTATATTATAGTTATTTTATTATAACTATTCTAAAATCTATGTATTAAGATGAATTAGTCTTGCCTTGTTTTAGTAATGTTCTTGATTTTTCCAAACATTAGTTAAGGCTGTAGAGTGTTTAAGGGATACGATTTCCCCTGACTAAAACCTATTTTGCAAGAGATACAGTATGTGCGTAATGCTGGGGTTACTTTTCCGATGTATTTGCATTCATTGTCCTCAGTGTGGCAGTATAACATTTGTCTACCCAGTGTTTACACTAGTTCACCGGTACCCTCCACACAGTATGATTTTAGAGTTTATTATACTGTATTGATAAAATGGCTGTGAAGTCAGTCTGTTTAACATGAGCATTGTGTGAAAATGGAAATATGATTTATAATCTATGAGGGAAATGTTTTAGGAGACTTCTAGACATGTGTAGCAACATCTTTCCATCTTGCACATGCAGGTACTTACAGATGGTAGTTTACTCATTAGCACTGACCATATTCTCTATTACACCTGTTTTTTCACAATTTCTACTGTCTAACAGACCAGTATGAAAAAGTTAGTATACCTGCTTATAAAAAAAAAACATGTTTATATTTAGTTTGATTGGAAATCTACAAGAGAGGAACACGTTTTTTCTCAATTATCCCCTTCTCTTTTGTGCTGATACATTGTTTACAGTTTGTTATAACTTTTAATTTCCTTTATTTTTTTGTTTGTTGGACCACCTGAACTTATCAACAGATGGCAGAATTGGGGTTGTTTTTATGATGGAAATGTGAATGAAAAACATTCCTGTAGAAGTAGAGATTTAATTTGTTTTTCTCCATGAGAGCAGGTCTCTCTAGAGATTCAATTTTGATTGGTTTAAGAAAAAGAAAAAATTTTTGTCAAAGGGCTCATACAGTAGGTACATATACATACATATACGCATCTGTTCTAAGACTAGTTTGAATGCATTTTTAGTTTAATTTTCACATGGAATAAGCTACATTTAATGCTATCACCTTTTCTTTTTTTCTGTCTTTCTTTCCCAGCAATGTATTGCACAAGTGTAACGTCAAAATGACGTCAAGCTATTATAGGGCACTTCAGTTTTTTGTATGTAAATCTCTATGGTATCTTGGTTATGGTTAATCTGTATCATTTGATGACGAAAAGTGCAAAGCTTTATGTTACAGAATTACTTTTATGCCACTTTGTTTTTGTAATATCAGTTAAAAGACAAATTCAATAAACAATGGCTGATTGAGTGTGATCCGTGTCATCTGCAGGTGTTTATAAGGAGTAAAAAAACTGCTTTCTGTAGTAGTTCTCAGTTCCTTAAATGCTCGTTAAAAAGAAACACCAGGCGTGTCGGTCATCTTTATTGATAGCCTGCTTCTCTCATGCATGTAGTTTCATAATGGAGCCATCAGGGGGAGGGACTTCTGCAATCACAAAAGCCTGATGGTGCTGCCCTAAGTGACAGAAAACAACAGAGACTCTAAAGGAGCAGTTTTGTGCCTGAACTGCAGCCATGAGGAGAGCAAACCGGCTGTAGGAGACGTGGGAACCGATGCAATTTTATGGTCAGCTCGGCGTCTGACAGAAGGTATGACATAAGTTCAGTTTGTGGAGCCACTTCAAGTGTGATATGAAACTTTTCAGATAGGAAGTCTGTGGATTTTCAGTTTTTTGTCTTTACATTGTTGGTATGTAGATTGTTATATGTACATAAGTGCTCACTGTTCTGTTTTTAGATCCTAATAATACTAAATAGCAGTTAAAAAGAAAGTTACTCCTAATAGTTACAAAGCATATGTTGCTGCCAATGTCAGCCTGTTTGCCAGACAAATGTTTCATAACAGGAGCAAATTCCACATGTCCTGCCCTAATTACCCAAAATGCTCTTTTCGTTTAATTTGTAATCATGTTATAATCTCAAGAACTGACCACTGTTGCAATGCCTAGCTTGGCAAAGTTGTTTTGCTTGTCAAATTTTTTAAGCAAATAATCAGTATTTAGACAAGTGAAAGACAGACTAAGTATTATTTCCTTTGCTGGTCAACTTGGAGTGTTTGGGCTTTCTCAACAGGCAGGTAAAAGTAGGTATAACTCAGAGATGGAATGCTATACAGCAAGCTGGAACATGTAAAATTTTTTATCACTCCAGTCAGAAACCAAGAGGAACACCTCTTTGTGTTAGCAGGGTTGAACTTGTGGAGAAGAAGGCTGGATAGACGGGCTTTAGTGGTGCACATCAAGGAGATAAACTTCATCAATGAAGACACCTGGCATGGCTGTATTCAAGCAACATAATGTGGATGATTTCTATGAAATTGGAGAAGAACTAGGAAGGTGAGTACTATTCACAGCTGTAAAGTAGATGTTTATTCCACCCCATAGAACATGATCCTCCCCACTTTGTGTGAGTCAGAGTGTGATTCAGCTTCCCCTTGCATGCCTTTGATGCAGTGGTCCTCGTGGGTACGTAGGTATGCAAGCAGCTGGCCTGTTTAAGCTTGAAATGGGGAGTGTCGCTGTGTTGAAGTAGGTTAAGGTTTACAATAAGAGATAAAGTTTCATAAGTAAACACTCTAAGTAAACAGGCTCTGTTTTGGCACAATATGTCTGATTCAGGGAAGAGAATGCAATTTGATGCACTGCTTTTGCAAGAGCTGATTCTGGGTGGTGGATCAATGTGTTCAAATTGAATGTTGAGGAGGAGAGATAATCGAGCCAGACATCGAGGAAACTGTGCCCCATGGGGAAATAGATTAAAGGAAGTTGGCAGGGTGCAGCGTGGATTGAGGAAGCTACAAATTCACTCTACACGAAAGGACGGCTTGGGCATGTACACAACTCCCTAACAGAGGGTGTGAAAGGAAAGTGTCTGACCTCTAACCTTTCACTTCTAGTCAACACTATGTCCCGGACGGTGTTTGCTGCTCATTTACTGCACAGCTTCTTTGACACACCCTGTCATGACAAACCAAGACCTGCTCCAGCTGCATTTAAACGCCTGTAGAGGAAGAGTCTTTTGTCCAGCATTTACACTTTCATTGTATTTTACATTGATATTCCTCATAAATCTGCCTCATGAGATATTTAAATGCATCTGCAAATGAAAAGTTTGAATATTATTAGAATAAACAGGCAGTTTGCTGGTCTTTATTAATAAATTATCACAATTTATAATTGCAGATTATAGTCCCACATTGTAGGTGACCTCGTGATTAATTAAAGAGCTAAAGGGAAGTGTCCTACTGGCCACAACCTGGCAAAATGAAAGATGTGAACTAATCTCTAAAGGATCCTGAATTATTTCTTAACATTACAATGTATAAACCCTAATAAAAAGTGTATTAAAAGTCTTTTCTAAAGCGTTTGTAAAGGGTTGATAAAAAGTGCCTTATTGGAGAGTAATACTGGTAAATGTAAGACGTGGAAATGTGTTGTTTAAAGACTGACAATATCACTGAGTTGTGGTTAAGCTGGAAACATGTTGCTTGATAAGACGACTCTCCAGTGAGCTTCGTATGTGTTCAGCACTGTTGTCATGGGAAATAGAAAGCTGATGTGGTTAAAAGCCGCGGTTGCCTGCAAATGAAAACAAGAAAGGCTTTTTAAGTCACATAACTGAGAATCTTCTCACCAATTCAGCAGCTGGCTTTTTTTGCTCGTAGTTCTTCTGTCTTGTTGTGACAACTTTGTAGTGAGTTTTGGAGGATGCAGCCCACCCAGCCCACAGTTTGAGAGAGCCTCATGGGTTCAGACTTCTCCATTATACGCCACAGTGGAACTGTTACTCAATCGTCCTCACAAGAGGGTGGGGAAATATGATGATGGGGGCCAAAAACTGATCTATGTGGAGTATTTAAGATGCTCTGTGCTCTATGGAACTTTTGAAACATTCGCTACAGGAAAGACGATTCATCATACTGCCCCCCTACTGACAGATTTTAATGTCACTGGACCCCACGCGCTTGTACTCAATGTTTCTTTCCACTACTGACATGAGTTTTCTGTAAACTAGATTGGTTTACCGAAAACTCACGTCTTTGCTTGAGATGGGAGGCATTTACTCACCTATCTTACCATCCTAGTGATGACACTGATGATGACATACAGCAGGAAGTGTCACAGTGTGAGACCACAGCTGCCACTCGCCCTCCCACGAGACTGGTGAGGCTGTGGTGAGATGGTATACAAGTGACCGTCAAGGCAGATTGTGGTCTATGTGAACTCTACCTATGTTTGGTCATAACTTTTATACTACCATCTTTGCTAGATGCTGATACTGTGGTGATGAAAATATGAATATATGAAAAATATCATCTTTGTTAGTCATCATCAAGCAACGGCAGGAATCCACAGGATGCACCACTGGATAGGATGTGTCATTGTCTTTGCATGCCTAAACAAGAATAAAAGGCTTGTAAACTTCCTCCTAATTTTTAAAATCTGTAAATACTGCACTTACATTATAGTGGAGTTTGTGTTTGTTTAGCCTTGCTAATGGCATGGCTCCAGAGATTGAAATTTCCGTGTGTCAGTCAGTCCTCCACTAGGTCCAGACTGAAATATATTGAAATCTTTTGGATTCATGGTCCCCAGAGGATGAAGTGGCACCCTCAGCAATTTTTGAAAAGGGGGGCTAAGTACAGCCTCACAGAGCTGCTAGCAAGTACCTTGTACTACTCCAATTCCAACTGAATGCATGAACACTGAAAAGGTCACACCACACTTGCAAAGTGTTTCTCAATTTGTCTGTGGGTACTGCGGTATTTGTAATTTCTAGAATGACTTGCCAAATTTGTGCAGATGGAAATGAATTAGAGAAATGTTTTCAGTTTGCAGAAGTTTTTTTTGTCTTTTGAGAGGATGCAGGGAGGGCAGCGATGCACACTTAAAGCCGCGGCCTTCACAGACTCAATGTGTTGAAGAGCAGACAGTCACGAGGCAGACAGGTGCTGCTGATGAAAGCAGTAAAGTGATAGAATTTCTCCAAAGGGATTTACTGTACATGATTTATCTATAGCGCGGAGAAAGGCATGCATGTACTAGGAGCAGGGCAAGAATGCATGTAGTCAGCTCTATGGAACAGACATTCCTGCTGTTGAGTGGGTGAAAAATATGTTTATTCAGTGCAACCGGACGGAGGGAACTCCACGTTGACATCTTCGACATTCCCAGGGTTTGACAGAGGTCACCCTGTTACTGTCAGCAGACGCTCACACAGCCCTACTACTCCACATATGCATTGTTTAACTTGGACCACTTAAAAACAAGTGGTAATCTAGGGCATCCTGAACACTTAACAGGCATAAAATATTGTGATTTTTCATGATAATAGCAAATAAGGGGTTTTCAAGCGTTAGTTACACTAGATTAGAAGGTTGAGCTGCTTCTCTTTTTACATCCGAGATCACAGATGGAAGGGGTGGTTAGGGACCGGGCTTGGTCAATTACGAATCTGGCTGTCTTTGTCACGCCGCCCCAAAGGTTCAGTTGAGAAATGTGTTTAAATATTGGGCCGGCGCCACTTGTCCAAACATTCTTCCAACCTTGGCTGTGGATAATGACGTTCAGCTGTTGGAAGTGGAAACTCTGCAGGGAGATGGTACTTTCAGCCCCACTGGCCGGCTTAGAGCTAAGACAGCCGGCACGCCTGGCCCGTTGTGGAATACCACTCCCAGCATCACCACTCTCACAGCTGTTACTCTGCACCTCATAACAATACCAAAGTAAAGCCCTTGCCCTGATAGTTGTGTTGTAAACTGTCTTGCATTTGGGCTACAACAAACACCATGAGGGGTCATTCTGTTCAGTCTCCACTGTTGCTGCTCCTGCCATATGACACCCTTTCCCTCAGGGTGCTTGATGTTTTGTTTTTGCAAGTGGAATTCATTGGGCGAGTTACCCTCCTCCTCAGTTCACACGTTAACGTAGTCATCTCGAGCAGGGTCGGCCTTTCAGGGATGTCTCAGGGGTGGAAATTTCTTGTGAATAGAACAGATAGAGGGAGCGTTTCAGATTCCACACTGCTGCTCTGCCTATTTTTCCTTTGTGGCATGTGTGTGACTCTTTTTAAGGCCATTGTTACCCCCCTGCCCTCTCTCTCTTCCCTACTTTCTACCCATCTACTTCTGGCGCCCTTGCTCGGACCACACCCTTCTTCGAACACGGCCCTAATTTGTATCTCAACTAAACACCTGTACGTTTTGTGACTGCACACACAGACAGACTCCCAAGGTAAAAAACAATACCAGCGTCATAGTTTGCAGTGTTGCTGTACTTGATTACATAATATTGGATGTTCTACCAAACATTTTGTCCCTCCAGTGTAACAGTCATCAAAGATCAGGGCTTGCATGAGTACACCTCAGTAACTGTTGTTTTTGAGCAAGGCAACTTTAATAAAAAGTCTTCAGTGGAACAGCTCCCAGATGTGATTGTAGAACTGCACAGGACAGGGTGTGCCTCAAAAAGAGCAAACTGGCTAAAAAAAAAGTTACTTTTACTTTTGTATTTATTCCATTTATTTGTTTAGTGATGAGTTTAATTTATCTCTGTGTGTGAACTGCTGTGTGAAATGAGTGTGGCTGGAGCACAGTGTGTGTCCACTTGTTTTTGGAAAGCCTTTTTCCTTTTTCCCAGCAGCAGAGATGTGGCAGAAGGAGAATGAGCTGTGGGCTATTCTTAGCCCGCTAGACACCATGATGATAGTGGACACAGACTGGGCAGCCTCTCACAGCCACCCTGGAATCTCTGTGTGGACAGTTATGTCCAAAACATATGCCTGCCAGTCATTATCTGTGTCCTCTTTCTGTGTCTTCTTCAACAATGTCAAATAATGCAACGTGACTATGTTGCATTGAATAATTTGCAAAGGTATACAGTGAATTCTTAATGTTTTATCCAATCACTGGTCATTACTCTGCATGCATGCTTGACTGAATCTTCCTTTTCTGTCTTTTGAAAGATAATGTTTATCTTCCCCACTCAGAAACTTCTTTGCCAGCTCTGCCACCACACTCGCCCTCATGTCCTTCTGTGGCCTGAGGGATCAGTGACTGAGAGGCTTGTTTTCAGAGTCTGAATGTATAGAGTGGGCAGGTCAGCCCACAGCAGCAGGAGTGGCAGCAGGCTGAGATTATAAGTGCTGTTCTGATAATAAAGCTATGGAGACTCACCACATATATTTAACTGGGCGACAGTGCTGGAAGATGTTTTCACACTTATTCTGTCAGTGAGTCAATTATGAGTGAAATGACTGTAGTTATGTCAGGGGACAGTGACAACAACTTTGACCAAGTTTACTGGTCACCCTGGTCTTAGCATGCAATACAAGAGCACAGTGAATAGTGAAACAATAATCCACTGAGAGATGGTTTCTAAGGCACACCTCTGTTGTGAAATATTCCAAGTTTTTGGGATTTTTTTCTCTCGAGGATGGCTAGAAATTTGGCAGGAAGATTGCTGGAGTGGGAGGACAGCAGATCTGTCCACACTGCCGGCCTGTCTGATTGTTCTCCGTCTGGCCAGGAAACAGGAAGTGATGGACTATACCTTACACTAATATTTCAGCAGGTTTTTGACACACAGCTTCCTCCCTGACGTCTGTCTTCACCCGTAGCTATATCCTGTTGTTAATTGTTAGGAATTTCATTTCATTAGTTCTCTTTCTTGAGAATTGTACACTCAGTAATGTCAGTCTTTTATTTTTATTTTGTGTCTGCAGTGGGCAGTTTGCTATTGTCAAACGCTGTATAGAGAAGAGTACAGGCATCGAATATGCAGCCAAGTTCATCAAGAAGCGCCAGAGTCGGGCCAGCAGACGTGGCGTAAGAAGAGAGGAGATTGAGAGGGAAGTGGACATCCTTCAGCAGCTCCAACACAACAACATTGTAGAGCTGCATGATGTGTATGAGAACCGCACAGACGTGGTGCTCATCCTCGAACTGTGAGTCATCAATTCATCACATATCCGTACAGTTGAAAGAATGGTTTGCTCATGCCTGCCAAACTAAACTTGCATTACACCTTGAAACATCCGACCATGACCACAGAATCTTTTTTGTCCATGTTTTGATCTGTGAGTTTAGTTCTGTGTACATAGATTGTTTACTGAAAACCTTTTGCCAGGATCACGTGTGCCAGAAAGAACCAAATGCCTTCACAGAGTCAATAAGGCTTGTGTTGAAAAGAGGGCCCCGTTTGGGTCCAGCGAGTTCCTGGCAACATGGACGGCACAATTAGTACTAAAAGAAAGCTCGTCCAATCAAAGCAGGGGTGAACTGACTGATCCAGGATGAGACACTGTGTCATTCAGTCCATTAGGTTTCCTTTGTGCGAATATGAAAGAACATCATGTTTATTGGCTGCCAGCTGGTCGAAGTCTTTATACTTTTCAGCAGCTATTCAAGTATTGTATCATGAAAAGGTTGAGAACCTCAGTGATTCATAAGTAGGGCAAATTGTTACCACAAACAAACATATCTAAGGCATCCTGAACCAGTGCATCCAAATCCTGAGAACTCACTTTAGATAACGTTCAAGAGAGCCCTTGCTCCATTATCTAAGCCCACAGGATGCATCTCTGAGTGTGTGTGTGTGTGTGTGTGTGTGTGTGTGTGTGTGTGTGTGTGTGTGTGTGTGTGTGTGTGTGTGTGTGTGTGTGTGTGTGTGTGTGTGTGTGTGTGTGTGTTTTACAGGGTGTCTGGAGGAGAGCTGTTTGATTTCTTGGCTCAGAAGGAGTCTCTCAGTGAAGAGGAAGCCACTCGGTTTATCAAACAGATCCTAGATGGAATCCAGTACCTCCACTCCAAGAGGATTGCACATTTTGATCTGAAGGTACAACAAGCTCCATCTATGTAAATAGAATAAATCTATACTTGTCTTATGATGAAGATGATATTCTTTACCTCCACAGCTTTTGAACTGTACATACATGCCAGGTCGAACAGGACCTAATGCCAAATATATATAGCAGGTGTCTGATATAGGCTACGTGCCGGTAGAGTCTCACTATTTTTAATAACACTTCCTTCCTGTTTTCTGTGGCTGAAGTCCAGACTCTCAGATTCAGACACCACAAGGTTATCTGCTCACTTTCAGAGAGCAGTGTCGCCCACGCTGCTGATAGTCACTGTCCTGTTTTTCTGCAGCTGCAGCTCCTTCTCTCACTCTCAATGCTTTTCGTTTGGCAATTAAGGAAAAAGAACACTCAGTGAAGGGCTCGATTCAAACCTGCCTGAGGCTGTGACTTTCATTTCACACTTTATGTTGATTCATTGGAATCCACGCTATGCTAAGCACATCAATTAAAGAGTTAAAAAAAAAAGGTGTAAAAGTGACAAGTTGCTGTTTTACAAGGAGTTGTGTGCTGAACTTTTTCCTGCAGTGGGCACATAACATCTGATTTGACTTGTTTTACACTATTGCTTTTGTAGGGATTGAATAAACAAGACACATTGTGTTAATTCGTGAGCTTGTTGAGGTGCAAGGCTAGCTGTTTCTTATTGTTTTTTTGTTTTGGTGCTAAGCAAATTAGCCAGCTGCTAACCAAAGCTTCATATTTAGCGTACAACATGAGAGTGGTACTAATCTTCTCTTCACTAACTCTCAAGAAAGAAAGTAAATAAGTAAAAATTCTAAGATGTTGAACTTTAATACTTTAATATGACAAGTATGACTGTAACCGTTTCAATGTTTTTCTTTAATGCTTACGCAAAAAGCGGCTTTAACCAGGTAACTTGGTAACTTGTTTTACTTAGTGTTGTTTATGAATCGCCCAATGTTGGTATTAGTAGAAATCTACTAGAAGTGTTCCTGTTTTGTTCTTTGCATTGCAGCCTGAAAACATAATGCTACTGGACAGGAATGTTCCTCTACCCCGCATCAAACTCATAGACTTTGGACTTGCACACAAAATAGAAGCTGGGGCAGATTTCAAAAACATTTTTGGAACCCCTGAATTTGTTGGTAAGTGTTTTTATATGAGATGAGTTCGCAATGTAGGACATTTTAAGAGGAGGCTTGATGTTTGGCCTGGCGCTGTTTGTGATGCAGGATTGTTTGCTCTCTATTTTCAGCTCCAGAGATAGTCAACTATGAGCAACTGGGATTGGAGGCAGACATGTGGTAAGAGCTTTTAATTACCTCTGACTCTGCTGCCTTCCATACAACAGGCTGCAGTGCATAACTCTGTATTAATCTTGTGCTGTTTTTTTTCACAGGAGCATTGGAGTCATCACATATATACTGTAAGTTGGGATGATTCGTGATTATGAATGAATATCTTAATGTGCCTAAAGAGATTATCAAGGACGGTGTAGTGAGTGTGTGAATGTTGTTTCAGTTTGAGTGGCGCGTCACCTTTCCTCGGGGACACGAAGCAGGAAACGCTGGGAAACATCTCGGGGGTGAACTACGAGTTTGACGAAGAGCTCTTTAGCAATACAAGCGAGCTGGCCAAGAGCTTCATTAGTCAGCTCCTGGAGAAGGACACAAGGTAAAAGAACTGACAGCTGAAGGCCAAAGATCAAATCTGACAATTCCAATATGAAGCCCATTATTACAGGTTTCACTGCAGTAAATCCTAAGCGCACATAATGTGCAGACTTGATCCAAATGAGAATGAGAGGCCAGCCAGTCCACAGGAATCTAGAGAGAGGACTTACACTATACATATTTCTTTTTGGTACACAATGTGAAACACTGAATGAAAATAAGCTAATAATAAGCTAAATCAACATTTATACTGCAAACTAATCAGAAGAAAAACACTGTGTCTTTCTTTGTACTATGTGATCTTGTTGTTGTTGCTTGGTATGTGTTTCTATTTAACTGCAGCTCCAGGAAACCAAATATTCCTGTGAAACTCATCGCAGTCTGAACGCATTCCTGAGAGATTCATACTTGAAGCGTGCTGCTCACCATGCTCCGTGTGTCATGGAGTTGTGCAGGTATATTTACTCAGCTGCATTTTCTTTCTCTCATCATTTTAGAAAACGGATGACCATACAAGACGCCCTCAACCATCACTGGATTACGGTATGGGCTTGATTTAAGTGTAATATAGCATGCTTTTGTTCTGTCACCTTCTGCTATATGTGAAAACAACATTTAACAGCTGATGTCAAAGGTAACATACGGGTAACTGGTTTGATTCTTATTAGTGAGGAAAATCCATCTCAAATATGCCAAAATAATGTTGACTTCATGCTCAAAAAGTCACACCCACTAACTTTATACAGTATATGTTCTGGCTCGTTGAAAACATACTTTACTACAGTAACTGTATATTGTTTCCATTACTGCACCACACCCCCACCCCTGAGGATATTTATTTCACCATTCACCTATCAACACACTTAGCTCCACACATTCTGTACGGGTCATACTACAGATTAGGTGACATTTCAGTGGTGTCAGTGTCCCAAGATGTACTACTGTTATAACTTTTCAGAACATTTATCAAACTACACTTAAATTACAATATTTCAAAGTTTTACATGTTTTTAATATGGAGTAGAGATTATGATTTTAAACAGAGATGAATTTCAATACTTATACGTTTGCTTTTCTTAAGAGTATTAAGAATTTTGCCTGTCCCCATTGACCATCATGCAAATAGCGTAACTCATTTTGATTACACAATGTTAAATAATAATGGTTTTTTTTTGTTAAATTAATTGTATATGCCCCCTTTTTATGCATAATGCATTTTCTCAGCTAAAGACATTTTATTTTCAGAGAAATTTAGGCTTTTACCCCTGTCCTTGTATTTCTTTCAACCCTGTAACGCAACAATTACCCCCCTCACAATGAAATAATGGTTTGATCCTTTGGACATAATTTATGAGGAAGTGACATCATAAAAGTCTTCAGAGAAGGCTGGTGTGACAAGTGGTAAGCTGCTCTCTCACTTTTTATAAATATTTCATGTTTTTTAAGCACATATGGGCTTTGTCGATCTCAGGTATTCAACTCTGTTGGGGGGGAAATTCATAGTTAAGAAGATTTTACCAAAAATTGCTTTTATAGCTATAAAGTATAACAATGTTTAAATTGAATAAGGCCATGTGGCACCCTGGTAGCTGCTAGCATACCAAATTAGCAACAGATTAGCACAAAATCTTCAACCCTATCACATTCAACCCCATCACATTTTTCAATGTTACGGGGTTGAATAGCTGTTACAGGGTTGAATAGCTGTTAAATCTTAACAATATTTAATGTATATTGCTTAATATCAGTCATATTTTCTTGATGTGAATGTTTGTTGTTTACGGTTTTACAGTATCAGCGGAATTTTTTAATGATTTAAGTTAAAAAAGTGACAATTATCTCGTTCTCTCTCCTGTGCCCATTGACATATTATCTGCAAGTTCATGTTCATTTTACTACATAGTGATTAAAAGGATACAGTAATTAGTCTTGGAGAGTAAGCAGGTACTTGACTTGACCTTGACCTACAATTTCAGATTCAATAATGGAAAAAACAGCAGCAGAAAGGCAACACACAGAGAGAGGAATGTGAGGGACATCCGCGCGCCGGATGTCAGGCAATTCTCCTGGAAATGTAAGATCTTTATGACACGAGGTGGTGTTGCTCATGGAAACACTGCCGCCACAATCAACAGAAAATAAAGTTTCTTGTTGTTGCTTTAAAGCATAATTTGGGAATGCATAAAAAGACTAGAGGATGTAAATGAAGACTGGTCTAAAATACATACAGTATACTGCCTTGGCAACTGGTGTGTGAGGGGTTCATGTTCACTAGCCGACTGGTTTGTACTGACATATTTAAGAGTATTATCTGCAAGTTCATGTTAATTTTACTACATAGTGATTAAAAGGATACAGTAATTAGTCTTGGAGAGTAAGCAGGTCATTGACTTGACCTACAATTTCAGATTCAACAATGGCAAAAACAGCAGCAGAAAGGCAAAGAGAGTACAGGGCAAGAAGAAATGCTGATCCAGAACGAAGGGAAAGGTACCTCAGGAGTGAACGCAAGAGATGGGAAAAAGATGTTTTAGCAGGGAAGAAGAAAGGAATTGGAGAGCTAGACAAGAGAGGTCAAAAGATGAGGAGAAAGGGATGGAGAAAAGCGAAGGAGCGGCAAAAGCAAAGGGAAATGGCTGTTAACGCTATTGCCACCCCTCCACAAAGTCCTGATAGAGACATGGTGGTGTCACATGAGCCCACAAGGTTAGGAAAAGGTGTGTGTGTGTGTGTGTGTGTGTGTGTGTGTGTGTGTGTGTGTGTGTGTGTGTGTGTGTGTGTGTGTGTGTGTGTGTGTGTGTGTGTGTGTGATCGAGAGAATAGGAGTGCAAAGGAGTGCATACAAATATGATTTCTTGTAACTTTGTACACCATTTCTTCAACAACTAATTAGACATATTCACATTGCAATAGTATCCTTAACATGTATTTATTTCTACTGCTTATGGACTTACCTTGTTGTGTCTATATGTTTGTTTTAGACAATCTGTGAAGGGGAAGAAAAAGTCAAGAAAGACAAGAGACAAATTGAGAAAGCAGGTAGCTGATTTACAGAAATCTCTTGATGAAGAGAAGAGGGCCAAAGAAAAGTACAAAAAAAGGCTCCAGCGTTTAGAAAAGAAGGCTTCATCAAAATCCACAGCTGTACCAAGTGATGTCAGAAGATCTGCACTGCATCACACAGCACTCGTTGCTCAAATAAAGGAACATTATAAAAAGGCAAAAACTGAAAGAGAGAAGCAAATGATATCCAGAGTAGTGGTGGGTAACATTATTAAGAAGTATAGACTGCAATCATTTTCAGAGTCTGCTTTGGGTTTTTCAAAGAAACGCTGGAAGCTCACAGGCAGTGTATCTACATTTCAAAGGAAGAAAATCTCAAACTTTGTGGACATCAAGAAGAGGGTGAGGGATTTCTTCACACGTGATGATATCAGTAGAATGACCACTGGTAAAAAGCAAACTAAAACAAAGAACAAACAGAAGATGCAGAAGAGGTTCCTCCTTGACACGTTGAAAAATCTGCATAGGAAATTTCTTGCAGAGAACACAGAAGAGATTTCATACTCCATGTTCTGCCGCCTCCGGCCTTTCTGGGTGGTTTACCCTTCCCTTGCTGATCGTGACACTTGTATGTGTAAGCTTCACGAAAACCTGACCTTTGTCGCAGAGAAGCTCAAACAAATTAAGCTCATTGAATCGTCAGTGCTTGAAGATTTAGTTGAAAGCGTGTGTTGTAGTTCCTTGAATAAGCAGTGCATGTATGGTGAATGTGAACAATGCAAGAACCAAACAGTTCCAATGTCAAGCTTGTATGCTGCTGATGAAAACGTTGTTCTTCTCCAGTGGATGGTCAAAGAAAAGCAAAGAAAAAATGAGGAAGGTCAAACAGTAAAAGTCACTGTGAAGGATGAGGTAAACAAGACGCAGGAACAACTAGTACAGTTGTTTCATACACTCCTCTTCAGGTTTCGGAGACATCTCTTCAACATCAAACATCAGTATGCTTACTGTCGTGAGCTCAAGAAAAACATGTCTGCAGATGAGTGCCTTATCCATATTGATTTTTCAGAAAATTTCACCTGCAGATATGCGACAGAGATACAGTCTGTTCACTTTGGTTCATCTCATGAACAGGCCGTCCTCCACACAGGTGTCCTCTACATTGGACAGAATCAGCAACCAACTTGCTTCACCACCATATCTCCATCAAGGCATAAGGCTCCTCCTGCTATCTGGGCACACCTCAATCCTGTGCTTGATGACCTGCAACAAACCCACCCCAACATATCAACAGTACACTTCTTCAGTGATGGCCCTTGTACCCAGTACAGGCAAAAAGGAAATTTCTTTCTGTTCAGCACAGAACTGGCCAAGAGGGGCTTCAGGGCAGGGTCTTGGAATTTTTTCGAAGCAGGGCATGGGAAGGGAGCACCAGATGGTGTTGGTGCAACCCTAAAAAGAACCGCAGACAGGCTGATAAGTCAAGGATGTGACATCCCAAATGCTCAAACACTGTACAGGGTGTTAGAGGAGAACAATACTGCCATCAAGCTTTACTTCATTGAAGATGAGGCCATCGAGAAAGCCCTCCAAGGTATGCCAGCCAATTTGCCAGTAGTTCCATCCACAATGCGGATCCATCAAGTTGTTTGTGTGGCTGCAAGGCAAATTGCCTACCGTGATGTGAGCTGTATGTGCACAGTCCAAAACAAGCAACTGGAATGCCAGTGTTTGAATACACAACATTTCACATTTACCCCTAAAGTTGCATCAATCGTGTCACAGAGGGAGGTTGATTGGGCAAATCCAAACATATGCGGGAAATGGTGCGTGGCCAAATATGATGATGATTTCTACCCAGGAATAATTCTAGCCACAGATGAATCCCATGTGCAGGTCAAATGCATGTGCCGTGCTGGACCAAATAGGTACTTCTGGCCACTTCTTGATGATATCCTTTGGTATCCATTTGAGGACATCTTGGAACACATTGATCCCCCTAATCCGGTGACTTCTAGGCACATGGAAATACAGAAGGAAGTGTGGGCTAGGCTCGCTCAGTGAAAATGGTGAACAAACTGTAGGCTTGCCTATAGGTTATCAGTGTAAAGATGTTTGCTCAATGTTCAAACAGACATTCCTGCCATTACTATGGATATTTTTATGAAATCAATGAAATGTTGTAACTGTTGTTAGTTTATTAATGTGTTTTAATCTGTCTAGATTTCATCTGGATTGTTTAGATTTTAAAAGCTATGTTGACAGTAGTTTTAAAATGTTTAAAAAATGGCAATATGTGACCTATAGGTTATCAATGTTAAGATGTTTGCTCAATGTTCAAACAGACATTCCTGCCATTATCAGATGGATATTTTTATGAAATCAATGAAATGTTGTTACTGTTGTTAGTTCATTAATGTGTTTTAATCTGTCTAAATTTCATCTGGATTGTTTAGATTTTAAAAGCTATGTTGACAGTAGTTTCAAAAATGTTAAATGTTTAAAAAATGGCAACATGTGAGTGATCTCACAAAAAAAGATAAAACATATGACACGTAATGTTTTTCACTCAACCCTGTTACATGATTTTCAACCCTGTTGCGGTGCATTCAACCCTGTTATAAGATTATTTTTTTACATTTTTGTATTAAATACACAAAATATAACAGCAATAGTTTTTTTATTGTGTGTATTAAATCAGGGTAAATAGATGTATTTAAATTTTGTCAGGAATTACGCAGCATTCTTGCACATTTCTAGTGAAAATGTGGAGTTAGATTAGAAATTTATTCATCATAAGCTAGAAAGGATGGTGTTTGTCAGTTTTTCTTGATTTTCTCTTTAATTACAATATGCCATTATTTACAAGGGACATCTAAACTTTGAGATTATGCCAGAAGCTGATCTCAAGCTTATTGGAAAAATGAATAGTTGAATAACAAATTTACTGTGACGGGGTTGAATTAAATTGGGACTTGTTTGAGAAAATAATGCAGAATAATAACTTAATACTCTGTGTTAAGATGGGAAAAGGTATTTTCTATCAAGTACACACATTGCTTTGTCACATCAAATTAAAAAAAGCTTAACATTTTAGTGTTCATTGTTTCATCCTCCTCAATCACAAATGGCACCGAATCTGTAGAATGACCCGTATAGCTGTCTTTTGCAGTCTGAAATTTAGTGTTCGAACTGAAGCAAGACGTCACTAATTGTGATTTTAACGGCATGGACATTTAACAACCAGTAATGTTGAAGAAGTCTACTCCAACATTAGCTGCTGAGATGCATGTGAATGGTGTTTCGCTGTGGAGTCTTCGCCCTGTTTGGATACTAGCATGAAGCCAGGAAACACAGCTGAGCAGGAATGTCTGTTGTTTTTGTGGCGCTCTTACCTGCCATGGCTTTTGCTGTAGGTTCACACACTAATCCTACAGTGCCACGTCTGCTGGGATATTCACCGCTGTGTGTGTTTTCAAGATGCATCAATGAGACAGCCTCTCACTCAGTGTCCCCTCCCCCCTCTGTCTGAAGTCCTGTGGCCACATGGAAGAGGATAGCGCTGCCCGTGAGGCTGAGAAGAAAGCAGAGCAGCTGAAGACGAAGCGTCTAAAGGAGTACACCATCCAGTCCCACTCCAGCATGCCCCAGAACAACACGTATGCCAACTTTGAGCGTTTTGCCCATGTAGTGGAGGACGTCGGTCTGATGGAGACGGGTCTGTCAGAGGTGGCAGAGGCCCGACACACTCTGCAGGTTGATATAGAAGCACTGCTCTCCATCTACAATGACAAGGAGGCCTGGTACAAAGAGGAGAGTGAGACTGCGAGGAAGCAGCTGTCCCAGGTCCGGTACGAGTTCCGCAAAGTTGAGGCCACGAGGAGGCTGCTGCAGGAGGACATTAAGTCTATAGATGCCAGTCTGGAGAGCATCAGTGGGAAGTACAGCCAGAGGCAGAGTCAGCTGGACGCTCTGAGGCAGGAGCTGAACTCTGAGCTGCAGTGGCTGCAGGACGTGATGAACTCTCTGCATCCAGAAGGAGCCAACGGCAGCATGCACAGCAGCAGTCTGAATACAGACGTAAGGCAGGCTCTGAAGGAGCTGCTGCATCCGGCCTGCAGGATGGAACTGTGCCCCAAGGCCAAACAGCCACTCACAGAGTCTGGCTAACATATACAAATGAAAACATATTTTAATTTATCTTAAAATTTCAACGTGTTTTCGAAAATGAGGCTGTTTGAATTCTACACATTTCTACACGTTTGTTTTCAGCAGCACAAACCTTTGAATGTGTATCTGTGTAGTTTTTACTTTTTCTTTACTTAAAATGTTCTTGTGTGAATTAAAGTAAACAGTAAGAATTGGAATTTGAGGAATAATTTGAGGAAATATATCTGTACGGTAAATATAAAGCTACAGGTAGGAGACGGTTAGCTTTGCTTAGCATGAAGACTGGGGGCCTGGCCCTATCCGAAGGTAACAAAATATTTGCCTATCAGCACCTCTAAAGCTCACTGTTACATGTTGTTTAAAACCGATCTGTAAAAAGGGCAGTTGTGGTTTTACGGGACACGTCTGTCCCCCATAAATATCAACTTGTCATTTTTACACTTCCTTTTTTGTTGTAATTAAATAAATGAGATATAACATGTAAATTAGTGAGCTGTAGAAGTACTGGTAGACTGATTTTGTGACCTTTGGACAGAGGCAGGCTAGCTGTTTCCCCCAGCTTCTAGTGTTAAGCTAACCACCTTCTGGCTGCAGTTTCATAGTTAACAGACAGATATGAGAGTGTCATCTAACTCTCAGCAAGAAAGCAAATAAGCATATTTACCAAAATGTCGAACTATTCCTTTTAAGTAGCATGATTATGGCACAATAGCAATAATTCTTCTAATATTTAAGTGATATAAATTTTTGAGCGGGTTGCGTAGTTGTTTTTTTTGGCAAGTATTAATAGTGAAGATAAATATCAGTATCAAATGACTGTGTTTTGGCTAGAAGACAGGATCAAACAGCAGTTCTTTTCAATGGAATGTATCAGAAGTCCACATTTTTTTTATTGATTTATTTTTTCATTCCATTTTATTTCTAAGATTGTATATTGATTCAAATGTGCACTTTTACTAAAGGTCAAATGTATTTATTTATTTTAAAAAAAGTTTTTTTAATTTCTTTCTTGGAGATGTTTATGAGCTGACAGGAAAACAACATTGATGATGAGACCACCTGTGTTTTAAAATGTGTCACCTCCTTATCTGTGTTTTTAGCGTTTTAACAGATATTCCTGTACACGCCTCTCACTTTTGGGCCTTTGATGTGTACACTGACATTTTTCACTGTTATCTAAACACTGAAATAAATGTTCATCATTTATTATGTATCCCGTTTACAAATTCTTGTGATTTGCAATCAGAGATTCCAATATATTTCCTATATACTTATAGACTCCTCATATTCCTATATACTTCCTATTTTGTACCTCGGATTATACTGTCTAAATTAGACCAGTAACTTAACATAATGTTTTCCTCTTGCTTGAACATTTGACATTAACATGAAAGATACTTCCATTGTTATTTCATCCCTCATTGTGTCTCTGCAGCCTCTGAATCCCAGACAGGCCATGGTGAAGAGGTTGTCAGTGGTCAACTTGGAGAACTTTAAGAGACAATATGCCAGACGCAGGTGGAAGGTAAACTACACAGTTAGATCATTTCTTTACAGCAGTCAAAAATGTCGCTCTTGATTGCTTTCAGGGTTCATTCTCTTGCTTTTATCTGTTCAACAGCTTTCATTCAGAATTGTGGCTCTGTGCAACCATTTAACTCGAATCATGAAGAAGGGCAACAAGCTGCCTGAGGAGGACGGGGTAAGAAACAACTGTTGTAAAGCTAACAGCAATGGCTCAGACTGGACATTTTGGGAATTTTGCATATTCGCTTTTTTGCCAAGAGTTAGATGACAAGATTGATACCACATGTCTGAAAGTGCTATCAGTCTTCTCAACTAACGCTCTGCAAGATAGCAAATAAGAACATTGCCTAAAATGTCCAACTATTTCTTTAAGAGTAACCATTTACAGTAATATTGCAGTAGCTGCTATTTGAACTGGACTGCATTAGACTCTTCACATTACATGCTTAAGCTGGTATATTTGCAGCTAGTAGTTCATGGACCCTGCTTTTTCCAGCTTTTTTTTATACAATAAAATAATACTTGCATTTTGTGGGCTCCTAGAACTGTAATCACCTGTCACCACACAAACAAATTCACAGCTGTTTTTCAACTCAAACATTTGATTACTTCAGAGAGATTGTGAAAGCGACCAAGAAGAAGAAATCCTGAAGAGGAGGCAGAGGAGCAGAAAGAGAAGTAACACTTCCTGAGAGTAACAAGTGTGCAGTCAACGATGTTCTGGTTGCAAAACAGTGACTCTGCATCTTTGTGACGCACACTTTGCAGCTGTTACTTGTCATCTTACATTATCTGTTTAAGTGACTTCTGTAAATGCAGTATTTTCATTGGTCAAGGCAACTTCGATTGTCTTGGTGACCCACAATACTAGCAGATTCTCTGCTCTGTGTTCATTAAAACTACTGTTTTCTGGCATAAAAAGGTATATAACTGAATTATTGTTTGACAGAAACTCAGGAGCCAATATTAGCATGTCCACAAGAATGTTGGCAGCTTCCTCTTATAACTGTCTTAAAAGTCTCTCAGCTGTTGTTTAACATCCGGGTATTGTCCAAAGCACTGACAGATACACAAGATGGTGGCAGATCTTCATAACCAAATGTTTAAATGTTTTTCCTCTTAACATACAGCAATGACTGTGTAAACACACTGTTTACCATTAACCTCTTAATTTGCCCCATCAGAATACATTGCTTGTAAACTATACAGTGATGTATGTTTACTGTATTTAACATAGAATATTTTAATTACTGTCAATTACTTGTGTCCAGTGGGTCAATAATTGCATTTCATTTCATGCATGTTGTACATAAAGACATTAGGCCTATATAGATACTTTATACATAAACATAAATACATTTCACAGTTGAATTTCTTAAAGCATATGTTTGGTTCCTAATGTATTTATGGTGTAAATATACGTAAATATCAGTCAAATGTATTAGTTTCACTGTTACTTGTATCTCAGCTCATTAAAATGATCATTCACTTTTTTAAACACGTAAGTCTTTTTCTGTTCAATTGTCTGTATTGTAAATTGAAATTTTATTTAATAAATGAATTATAATTAATGATTGTTTTCTTTGTGAGTTTCTATAAATTCAAAAAACAAACATTAGAACATCCCATGCTTCTTAGATTCATGAGCTGAACATGAGTTCTTGTCAAACCACACACAATTTTTTTTTCCAGTGGCCCTTGCCAATATACATTATGTATTCTCAGAACATCAGTGAGCACTAATTGTGATAGTGCATTCCTACTGATTTTTCCTCTGGCCATTGGTCAATTATTTAGTCTCACGACAGAAATGTTGTTTGGGCCCAGTTAGGCTGAAAGAGGTTGGAGGGATAATTCGACCTGAACTAAATACATTTTGGCAGCAACACTAGGCCGGTTTGGAGACGTAATCAACAAGTGGGTCAGTCGGAAATCTGTAAGCCTGTTTGTGCTTCAGTATCCCACTTCAGTACTGCATATTACAGTATGATGGCTTTAAAGAGACATTATACACCTCGAAAAAGTTGGGTGACTCACACGAGTCACATAACAAAGAGAACCAAAATAAAGCAACAGAGGCTTTAGTGTGGGTAAAGCTCCAAAATCACTGGATCTTACATTTCCCATAATGCAACAAGTTACATCTATTCATTTGACCCTCCCTGCCTGTTAAACACCCGCGTCTTTTCAACTCCATGACCCCAGTTTGTGACTAAGGCTCTCTGTTTTTTTGTAAATTGTAGTCTCCGAGCCCAAGCAGAGGAAACAGCTTTTTTTCCCCTAGACTTTCGCAGAGCTGAACTCCTCCTTATGGTGAGTAAACTGACCTTTGTGTGTAGAATTGGTGGATTGCCCCTTTAATATTTTGTTTCAATGTGAAAAAAACTGCACAAAGGTTCAGTGCTTTGATCTACATTTTTGTGATTTCATCTTTACATTTTGAACAAATAAATACACACAGACAGCAGGATACATCCCATGTAATATGCATTATCACAGTACTGTACTAGATTGGGAAACGTCGGTTGAGCTATCATTCCCCTCTTACATATAATTAAATTTGGCATAAACGAGCAGCTTCCTTCTATAAATATTATTCTTACAATAAGATGAAATATTTAAAAGCCTTATGAATCTATACATTTTGTTTACTTAAGCCTGTATTACTGAAGTAAAAAAGTGAGAGCAAAACACTTAATGCAGTAGCTGTCAACAGTCACACTGTTGACTTATCTCAAGTCCTTATTAGAGCATACACAAACAGTGACTCTCCAATTCCAATGTACAATAGTATGTTTTTGTCCAATGACAACCTGTGAGTTACTGGCATAAGATGAGATAAGAGAAAACATTATAGCACGCTCAGGTGACTCCTTCCTAGAGTCTTTCTCTAGGCTGGAATAAATAAATACATATTTCAGCCATGTCTCACTGAAATACGACCTGAGTCCTTTGTAGCTTTGTAATTGATAGAGAGTGAAATGACATGGCTTCCAGTCAGTCGTTACAGTTAGGTCTGAAGCATCTCATGTAACAGAGTCATAGCTGGTATGTTGGGATCAATTCTGTGGTCGACCAGCGACAGGGTTCTGGGATCATGGGATTCCAGCAGACTTACGGTGGGATGATCTTCGGGATGGGTCGACAAATAACGAGTGTTGTCAATAATCGTATGCTAAATATGCATAACACTGAACCATGTCCTACAGAGAAATACAGATCCATTGAAGGCAGTTCTTGACTCAATGATGTGTCAGATGGCCAGACTGTAATATGTAATGTGGTTAAGCAGGCATGAGCCAATGACTCTCCTCAGTACCGTTAATTACCTGTCATGGGCATTTGACACTAAAAGGCACACTGATACAGGCACACTCATAACCAATATGTTTTAGAAATGTACACGTTATAGCTTTTATGGCGTGTTGGACCTCTAACTGAAAGTAAATATATGCATAATAACACCTTGTTGAGACTTTGAGATCATTGCATTGGCTAGTGACACGTAACCTTATTGTAGAAGAATTAAACTTTGGTCAGAGAAGTAGCTTTCCAGTGATATTTTGTTTGTTTTTCTTTCACAACAGTGCCACCTAGTGGGCATAATAAGACATCTGGCGTAAGACCAATGGTGGATGTAAAAGTAATCATTTGTTACACGAAAATAATGCAGATACAAAAACATAATGTGAGAATAAAGCTGTGCAAAAAACACAAATGATCATTAAACATCCATGGACAAAGAATGGTTAGTGTTATTGTGTGTGCGACTATGGCTTACAAGATAAGAATAAAATCTCATTAATAAAGCATGCAGACAAATTAAATTATGTGAGCATATAAAGTGATATATTGTAAACATTCAATGTGCATTTGCAGTATATATATAGGCCATGTCTTGTTTACAAATGTGAAAAACTAAATGTTAGTTGTAAGTATGAATCTCTCCTTAAAATATTAAAGCTGTAGCTATATAGCTTATATATTTGCAATCAACCATAGGTCACCTGAATATTGTATGGATTGTGTAGTTATTGTATTCAGAAGTATATGTCTGATATTACAGCTAGCTGGGTAAATGGTGACAAATGTCAACAACACATCTTCTGACTCCAGTGATTCATAGTGTCTTTTTCCCTGTGAGCATCTGATGCTGCATGCTAAGCGAAAAAAAAAAAACATCAGAAGATCAGACAGCGGAGGCTGTGTAACTCTGGAAACAGACCTGAGGGCATTAATCATGAATACCAGCCTCTCACTTTATCTGTGTGATCATTAGGCCCTACTTTAGCATGACGATTACTCTCTGGAAATGAGCTCCAGGAGGCTGCTTCCATTATTCATACCTACAAGAGCACAGTCTGCCCCCTATTCTTAGAAATGGGACTTAATGAAGGGCGGCCATATTTAGGCTCTGTGCTCTTGATATGTCACTGAGTGGCATGTCTTTGTTAGTGGTCTCAACCCCCCATTCTTCATCCTTAGCAATCTGCTACCCCAGTGATTAGACCCCAGAGAGGTGACAGGTGTTGCTCATTAGGATGCAGAGATTCACTTGTATCCCGCTTTAAAGGAAAAACCTTACATTTGATTGGTTGACCTTTCCATCGAAGTTGTGTTTTGCTGTCATAAGAGCAACTGCATATCCGACAGACCTTCAAAGTGGGCCACTAATTCATGTGGCAGACAGCTACTGCCGCAGGCCTATATATTTTTAAAGTGATAATATTTTTCTTATGGATAGAGTTTACTGCATGGTCCGTTTTTACTTAGCCTATTCCATAATGATTGTTTTAAATTCAGAACCTTTTACATGAGTTATCTGATTGTTTAAAGTGGTTGTTGAAGGTGTTGTGGTTCTTACATCTAAATATCCCCACTGGTATAATGCTGTAATGTTTTTCTCTTCTGTCACATATAGGTGCATGTTTTAGAAGACATCCAGGTCCATACGAAGTGCCCTGCCTGCACCTGCCTGCAGCCTGGGAGTACATATAGGCCTACACCCAATGTGAGAATTCACAAATGTACTGGGCTTGAATGCTTCTTGGTTGTTCTTTTTAAAGCGTAAGTTTGTATTTTCCAGGAAGATGAAAAGCGCACAAGAGTTCAGTTTTGCTCCCGTTCTACAAGAGTAATTTCAGGTAATTAGCTGGCAATATGTGGATGGTTGGGGTGTGAGGGTTTGATGATGCCTCGCTCACATAATTGGTCTCTGAGGCACGGTCCACATGTTGAAAAACGGCATACAAATGAACCTGTGACAAATACAGCTAGTGTGAGATAGTCTTCTGTGATGTTAAATCAGCTGACCACATTGTGAGACCATACTGAGCAAGTGTTCTGAATGTAATCATTCATTTTAAAAGACCATGTCAACGTATTGTTGAATGGCTATTATTAGTTTTGGTGATTTCTTGGATTAAATGTTTTAATGATCTTATTAATGGTTCTCATCATTTCTGCTCTGGGGGATGGTGGGTGGTGATGGCGCAGTGTATATGACACATGCTTTTGGTGTGGGAGACCTGGGTTCAAATCCCACTGCGATACATCAACCAATGTGTCCCTGAGCAAGACACTTAACCCCTAGTTGCTCCAGAGGCGTGCGACCTCTGACATATATAGCAATTGTAAGTCGCTTTGGATAAAAGCGTCAGCTAAATGACACGTAATGTAATGTAATGTAATGCTCTGAGCATGCTCTGCGAAGCATTTCACACCCCTTTAATAGTCTCCTCAGATTATGTATGATTTAGCTTTTACATCATGTTCACACCATTCACATGCCATTCTTTTCATTTTCCTGTGCATGTGCCGTTCACCATTTGCTAGTTGAAACATCCAAAAATCTGGCATCTGAACAAATATTCAAAATCAAAGCTGCTGTTAAGACCCACCCAGAATGGCAATGGTGCTCTTTGAATATTGTTCTTCCACCTAAAAGAGCTGAGAATAACCTATTGGAGACGGCAAAATCAATTGCATTATGCTGAATTTGCAGAAGCCACTGCTGTCTGTAGCAGTAATCAATGTGAGTGGTGGACATTTGGCTCCAGGAACCAGAATATTTCCAATGCAATATCAGGAAGATAACAGCAGCCACCCTTATACAGCATTGATCTATCCACAACAATATACTGTGGAATTAAACTAAACTAAAAAAAAAATAATAATAAGCTACAACAATACATTTGTTTTGTCCCATTAAAAATGCCTTGTTTCTGTAAAGAACCAAAGCTGAGACAATGACTGACCAGACCTCCCCAGTTTATGCAAGCTCCTCAGACTTTTGATGAATCTCCCCAGTGATTGCTGTGGCTGTTTCATGATTTGTGTAACCCGCTCTTCTAATGATTGAGCAGAGGATATTTTGGGTTCACAGGTCTCATAATTAAAGGTGTTCAGTCCTCTGACAGATGAGACCATTATCTCTGTAGGGTGTGAATGAATCCGCTGTACAGTTCATAATAACATAATGAGTCCATTCCTTGCTTTGCGGGGATCAGATCAAAATGCGCGATGTGCTGTTCTTCCTCAATACCTCTGACAACCTGTAAATTATCGAGCAAACAGGTGTTCTCCTTTTTTGGTTTTGATGGACTCCTCAGCAAAAGAGTATATGTAACGGCTTTGATTTTCCAAGTAATTTCCACTGGCCTTGGTTTCTTGTCCAAAAAAGCAGTGAGCATTGAGGTGTAGACCTTAATGCTCACTCGAGTGTCTACAGGTTACAATTTGCTGAAATGATCAGTTTTGGTCACAGCATATAATTATGTGATATTTGCGATGACTCTGGTTGTGACTGCCTTTTAAAATTGCAGGATTAAAGAATACAGCCATGAGTATTGCTAACACAAACTGTATCTACTGTTGCATTACAGAAGGATGTATTTGGTCATTGGAATTTCACAACTTAAAGAGGAAGTTTTCAGAGGTGATACAGTAATTATTTGGCCTTCATTCAACCTTTACTGATGTATTTAGACCTTTTGAAAACATTAATAGTTTTTTTTCTCACGTCATGCTATTTGCTGCAGTATTTCTTTTTTAAATGTATTAACTGATTGGGAGGTGACTTCACATGTGCCTCTAGAGTTACATAGAAACGGTACATAAATAACTGCAGCAGAGTGAAGCACCGCCATCTTGGCTCTGATTCAATACAATGCTGCCTTGTCATTTCACACTCAGCTGGAGCTCAAATCAAGACATATTTACAATGAAAGGGTGGTGGGTGAGGATGAAGCTTTATTTATTATTTCTTCCAGCTTTTTGCAACTGGAACCATGGACCTCTCCTCCTCCCTTTTGTTTTTCTCTCCCACTCACCTTTGAATGCTTTCAACAAAAGGCTTCCATCTCTGCTCCTCCGGTAATGATTAGTCTTTGTAATTTTGCCCAAACAGCATGGACAAAAAACTTCATTATCACAATATCGGTCTATAACGTTACCAGGTAATTCTGGTATCACTTATATAGTTGAACACAAAATCGAGCAAATCTATCTAGTTCATTGTCACTTATTCTGGCACTTGCTGGTTTTTCTGTGCAATTGTGAATTTCCTTTTTTAGTTTTACAAGTCGCCAGAACTTTCTTTATTTGGATACCTTTCACAATTAAATTAAAAAACAAACACAACATTTAAGAAGTATCCTCCAAAAAAACCCACATTATTATTAGAGCATGTCCTTTATAGCCCTTCACGGCCTATCATTTTTGTTTTCTAATTACCCAAATAACATACTGTATCTTTATCTCCATTTTTGATTACATTTATAACTTGCTTTTAGTTTTTCATGCAATTTCCCAGCACATCACATGTTCACCATTGGCAGCCTGATCACTGCACAGCGTGATTTAGTACAACTCGCTTAGAGGGCTCTATGAGAAAAGTGCCTTTTTGTTGCTGCAGCTCTTCCTTACATTCATAACAACTTCCCTTTTCTGGGCAAGTGCGAGGCAGATCTGTGCCAGCTGTCATTGGATATGGATGCTGTCAGGTCGTCTGTGCACGTGAGTCCAAAACGATTAGCATTGCCCTGGGAGATGGAATGTGGGGTGGCAATGCTGAAACAATGCAGTCTGGGTAATCGACCCTGACCTACTGCCAATCATTCCTTTTAATCTGGAAAAACTGACTGGCACGTGACTATACTGTGTAATTCAGAGAAAGACAAATCCAAAAAAAAAATAGTACACCACCATTTTGTATCTACTTAACTTTCTGACAGATTGTTTTCCAGGCCACAGACTTCTGTTTTCACCCTCTGTGAATCCATCATGTTCTTACTGAAGAGAATAAAATGGGTCTGGCATAAGCTGACTGAAACTGAATCCAGTGGTTTTAATAAAGTGTTCAAATTCACCAAGGTTGGCTTCAGAAGCGACTCCAAAGCATCAGTATATTGCATTTTTTAAGAAAGTGTATTTTCCAAATGAGAGTAAGGAAAAGAAAATACCTGCATTCATGACATGCTGTGTTGACCACAGTGCTAATGCATAATGAAGGATAAATCAGTTTGCAGAGCAACAAAGGGTGAATTTGTGATGTTTACATTTTCATCTATAGATGGCAGTATTCCGTTATAGATTTGGTAACACCGTTTTCTTTTTGAATTCTAGTTGGAAGAAATTGCCAGTGTAGAAGAAAAGCTCTGAGTACAGCTCCAGGCAGTTGAAGCAGAAGATTGTGTCTTGGATCACACAGAACTTAAAAAAAGTGAATTTAACTGCCACTTAAAGGAAATACAGCACAGTCATGATCTTCTCAGTTTCTGAAGCAGCCAGCTCATTGCCTTTTCCTGACATGTGCAAAGGTTTTTCTGTGTTTTTTTTTACTGAAAATGGTGCTTGTATATATATAATTATCAATTAGTTGTCATTGTTTGGGTTGTAGGCAGCTCGCATAGTTACTCTGCTGTCTGGTTCGTCAACAGGCATGTTAAAGTGTACATACGGTGTTAAAGCTCAAACCCATGAACAATTGCTGATTCTCTGCATTTAAGGTAACTTCTACCAATCTGTATTAAAAAAATTCACACAAAAAAAACAGTTGGTAGCCATTTTGCATCAAACAAATATTACCACATTTATTTTGAAAGTATAAAATTTCACACTATAAAGGCCACTTTTCAGGGTAAATCAACAACCTTCCTGTAAGATTTACACAGAGAAATACCTTATCACTCTCTGCTGGTCTAACATACTGTCCAGTTCTGTGGCAAAATAAAAAAAAAATTGTTCTACTCCACCACAGAAAGTAGTTGTCAAGATCTGAATAATTTACTCGATACAGGAAAATGGCAAGAGAGTGAGAATTCCTGACTTGTACATCCCACAAAGGAGCAGGTATTCTGAACGGTTCTCTCTCTTTATCAAACCGGCTTACAGGCACAGCTTGACGTTACAGGCACTGTTTGCCTTCTACTGGGAGACTTGAAAAAGAAATCTGCAGTTGACATTCTTTACAATGGCACCAGTCAGGCCATGAGAGCATCGCCATGGAGAGAGCATCCTCCCGTTTGTATAAGCGGAACGACTCGTACTACAGACCTCGCTGTCAGAGGCCGTTTGGCTCACTGCAGATCTGGTGAGGTATCCAGACTTTGAGCTTAGCGTTCACATTCCTACTCACTAACTGTGACGTGGTGCCCACTGAGGTAGAACAGTTGTACCAAAAGACTTATTTATAAAGTATACAAATGAGTAACAGTCACATCAATAAACTTAAGAGTGGAGTCATGGGGTGGTGGGGGGGAGAAAATAACATTACATTTTACCCATATTTTCAGCACAACAATATGTAGACCACTGACATGTCTGGATATCTGAAAAAAAAATCCCTTCCAGCACAAACTGCTCCTGTAATGCTTTCCCTTTCAGGCATAATGGCGGTTTCACAGATACTTAAATTGTATTATTGCATCTACAAGCCAGTAGGAACAGTTCAGTTGTGAAATCACTAGCTCAGGTGATCTTGGCATGTGAAATCTATCCTTCCCACTCTCACACACGCTATTCAAGAGTACAGACAAAAACAAAGATAGGTCAACAAAAGGGAACTAAAGCAGACACTTGTCATGTTAGAGAGGGCACATTCCCATACAGAGAGTAGAACATGTTTGTCAACACTCCTTCCACATTAAAGTGGAATCTGTGACGTCCCTTTTGAAGGCTGCCGTCTCCCCTGAAGGCTGGAATGGGCTAAGCGAGCTGACGGGCTCCCGGCAGGGTGGGAAAGGCTGGGCTGTGAGGTGCTTACAGCTGGACGCCCAGCCGTCTATGTGGACTAGGACCAGCTGCTGTCCGTCAAACCCCCAATCCTCTTACGGGTGATGATGCTTTCTGTGGACTTAAGGAGCCTCTCTAGACAGGGTGCGTTGATTTTGCCCGGCGGAGGGCCTCTGGGCTCGACCGAGTCTGTCTTAGTGCGGCTGTCTGTGCTGGAGGACACAGCGTTGTCCTGCGTTAGGTCTCTGGGGGACAGCAGGTGCCTGGAGCCAGTCTGGGCTTGCTCTGCTATGGGGGAGCAGATGGGTGACGTGTGGAGCCACTTCAGGTTACTGGCGGAGTAGGCTCCGGGAGGAGTGAGGTCGGTGACTCTCAGGGTTTTGACGCCGGCTGGAGGATCTCTGACAGTGACGGGGCTCATGACTGCAGTGTTGGTCACTGGAGATAGCTGTTGGGAAAGAAGGAAACGCAGTTTAATTTAAATTGTTTAGTAGCTTATTAATCAGGGACAAAACATAAATATTCATATAAAAAACATATACACTGTATAATAATAACTGTTTAACAGCTCTTTTAAAGCCACTATAAGAAGAGTTTGAAAATTCCCAACTTTGGCGGACCCAGTGGTAGTATCTAACCCAGGACCACTAAGATAAATTGGATAAAAGCAACACATAACATGCACCAATTTACACTGAGATTTTCTTATTTTTCTACAATCAAAATGTGCCTTCAAAAAAAATATGAAAGATGTTATAATCACATAACGATTCTTCACACTGTGGCTTTAAAATCTGCAATAATTGATTTTTTTGGGAGCACAACAAAAACACACATTAGCAAATACTTGCCAATTTATGCATTCAGTAGACGCAGAGCAAAATGAGCATTGATTTGAAGATCTGGCTCTTTCGTGGTTAGTAGTTCTCTAGCTACTTGCTAAGTTAATCTGTCGGCTGTTTAGTGCTGGGCAGGCAGTGTACACTGGGTATATCAGAGCTTTATCACTAAAAACAAATGCACAAGCAGTAGCAGAAGCAGAATGGGGTGATAATTATTTGTCATTCACACAATTTGTAACATTATAAATAGTAATTTTATTCATTGTTAATATAAAAATATTGATAATATCAGTTTTAAAGTTACAGTGTTGCCTTAGCAAACATTATGACCATTTACAATGTGCAAAACAGCTTTGTTGTACATGTACAAATTCATTTGAGGGTGTGTCAGGATTAGCCACAGAAATAAATCCTAACCAATTAAATGCAAAGAAATGTTCCGGAGTATTCTGACCGTTCTTATCCCCTTAGAAACACTCCTCCAAAATTACCTTTTCTCCTCTGTCATTGTTTTTAGCGAACCTGAGACTGTGGTAATACCTCAGTAAAAATAGCTTTTAATCCCCCCCTCCCCTGTCCCAGACCTGTGACTAAATAGTAATAGATATGTTTGTCCCTCTTTTACTGCATCGTCACCATATGTTCTTGGCAGCAGGCCTTCTCTAACCAAAGCTCTTACACAACATTTCTGCTTTTGTACAACTTTACCTTCGGTTTCTTGGAAGGAACAGCTTCCTCTGTCTGGGTGACAGTGAGTTGGTCTCTGAGTTTTACATTAGGGAACCAGCTCTTCAGCATTTCCTCCATTTTAAGAATGATATTAATGTATTTCTCCCTGAAAAAAGGAAGGAAGGAGAGAAAGAAACAGAAATATTTACTATTTAATCATGCATGAATCTGAGTAATCTAGCAATAATCTTGCCAACTTCTTCTCTGAAATCGTAGCTCTCCATCAAGCTCACACAGGAAATAGGCAATCTTGAACAGCGGATGAACACTTCACTCACTTAGCAAAGCCTGTACTCTGTGTGTGTGTGGTGTGTGTGTGTGTGTGTGTGTGTGTGTGTGTGTGTGTATGTGTGTGTGTGTGTGTGTGTGTGTGTGTGTGTGTGTGTGTGCGTGCGTGCGTGCGTGTGTGAGGGCGGGGATTGTCTTAAGTACATTTCTCACATGTTCTGAGCTCACACGTGGCCTGATGTATAATGGCTCCACTTGCCTCTAAATATAAAACACCAAAACCACAACGCTCTCCAACAGCGTCATTGTGAAAATAAACTAATCGTGGTGACGCAGTTTGCGTTGGAGGTGGGCAGCAGAGCGCAGCGCCCCATTATTAACTCCCACCCGTCAAAACCAGATGGTGGGTTGGGATTAGCCCGTGTCATATGATCAGGACCTTCCTGCTATACTCCATTCAGGACATGTTAAATTTATGTGAAAGATTATTCGCAACAGTGACTGCTAAAAAAGTCACTTTGATCCTATCTACCATTGTGTTGCTGCAAGGGCTGCCAGCTGGCAACACAGAGCAGGCCCGGGAAGGAGGGAGGGGTTTAGTCCACCATCCAGCCTCGGTCCCAGCTGTCTGCAGGGAGGCTGCCACACCCACTCTTTGTCTCCCATATGAGGACAGCAGCTGGTGGGTGAGCTCTCCAATTAGTCTGTGCCAAACTCAGCAGCAAAATTATTCTTGTAGCAGTACACCTTGATGCTTTAAAGGTACCAGCAGAGCTGCTTTAAATTGAAAGAGGATTCAATTTAAAGCATTATATATATATATATATATATATATATATATATATATATATATATATATATATATATATATATACACACATATATATATACACATATATATATATATATATATATATATAATTCCAGTGTAATCATATCGTGTTGAAATTATCATTATGTGCTATTATTCCGAAGCATTTTGTTGTCCAATAAAATGCTTGTTTTATTGTTTGGTTACTTAATCAACAGAAATTTCTCAAATGTAATCTGTTTTTTATGATTGTAAATGAAATCCTGTTCGTTGGTGCAACAAAGCAAGCAATTAAGACATCATATTGGACTTTTCACTACTTTCCGAGATTTTCTAGACTAAATTAATAAATTCAGAGAAATTAAACAACAGATTAATATAATTAGGCTATATATTGAAGCCCTAGTCAAAATAATTTATTTAAAAGGAAACTAAAATTATAAAATATCTAAATTTGTTATGGAAGGTTGTGCTTTACACATGTAAAGTTGTTTGTCAAGCAAAGTCAGAATATATCCCTATTGATGTGGTGATATTGATTTTAATATTACCTTGTGCTTAAGTATACAAAATCAGATGCTAAAGAGTATGAGAATGGCCATCATTTGCTATTTTATGATGTAAAACAAATGTAAAACATCAAAACATTTAAAATGATCGTATTGAGGGACAAAGACTCTCTCTGTTAAAGAGGTGATAACATACTCCATTATACCGTCTGGCCAGTGGAGAGCTAATCAAGCAGACACAAGTGTGCTGCTCCGACAGTGGAGCCTGATACATTTTTAACAAGATGCCCAGCTACAGTGAGACCCAGCCATCTCTGCAGTAAATGTATCCTGAATGTGTGGGGGTAGCGGCTCCTCGCAGGGCAACCTGCTGTGAACCATGTGTCACAGACATGTTGTGGACCACTTTGACCGACAGACAGCAAGCACCATTTCTATTATGTTGGATTGAGTGTATTGTAGTTGTGATTCTGGTCAGATGTCAGAAAAAGTAACACACTTGTACAGACGAAGCACACGTCTCAAAATGTGTTTGTAGCTACAAAAACACACAGGAGATATACTGAATATTATAAGATGATAGAGCTCATTGTTTCATGCATAACAGTATGTGGGTCACGCTGAGGACACTTACCCCATGCAGGGGTTCTGCAGGACACCCATGATCCTCTGAATCCTGTCCATGGCCACACTCTCCTGGAAACTGCTGAGTCCTGGAAAAGAATAAGTTGTACCATGAGCCACATGAACTGTGTTGACAGCAGGACTGAGTCTGTGGAGCAGATGGATTGTGTGAAATGTGGTGTGGGGGAACAGACTCCCTGCCTCTGTGGCCTGGAAGTGTTGGGTCACACAAAGATCCCAAATGGAGCCATTTTCAGAGCCTGTCTGAAAATTGCGCTATCTTCCAGAGACCCTTATAATGCCTATCAGACAACTCACAAACAGCAGCTGCCTTACTGGAGACTGTGGTACAGTATGTTCTCACTCCCTTCTGCCAAGCGGCTAATTTACAAGAGGTCTGAAGCGTGACAATGCTCTCAAGTGGCAAAAAAATAACATTTAAATGTGTTTAAAGGGGACATTTTAAAACAGTGTAGTTGTTAAGAAGCTTGATCCAAAATGAGCTCCATTATATAAGATAGACACACACAGGCACACAGGAAATAGTTGTGGTTACTTGATAGCCTTACAACAATGCATGTTTCAGACATCTCACTCTCAAATCTCAGGGACACATATTCCGAAAAAGAATGGTGTGTTGTCTATCCAGTCTATTGTTATGTTTTCTCTGAGAAACAAGGACAGGAGCAGAGACAGACAGACAGACAGAGACATGTTGAAAAAGATAAAAGACAAAAGACAAAAACAGAAGATATTATTAAATGAGCAACTTACGTTCTCTGTATCTGCCTGAACGGAGGCCATTCAAGATAGATGACAGTGGATGAATGTAGCATTGTAGCTCCATGCACTGAAAACAAAAATAGATTCATTTGTAAGGGATATCAACTGGCTTCCAAAAACTGCTGTTCATTTTAATATAAAAGTTGCTGAACATGATTAAGATAATCCCTGAACTCTCCCTACTGTTCTGCTGATTGACTGAATTTGAATTATGACTCTAGTTCTTCAGAAAAGCAAGACTTATTCTGCTTACAGTTACAGGGCCATCTTTACAGGGAAAATATGATGAATTACTGTAAAAACTGTAAAACCAGCAGGGGAGGGGAGTCAATCTAGGTGATAGTGCATGCTCTAGTTTTGCTGACACTGTCAGCACCTCTTGTGGGAAACAGACATAAGTCAGAGGTGCTCACCTTTCTGCTGAAAATTCGGTTTTTCTCTGACACATTGGAAATGAGCTGCCGTTCCTTGCACATCTCCTCAGAGGAGCTGTGAGGCCTCTTCAGTGCTTGCTGAGTGTTTTTGCCATTTGCTTTGTCTCCTTGTTGTGTTTTACACAGTCCAATGGCACTGACCCATGTCTCAGTGCAGCCATGGGGAAATCCCCGACTGGAGGCCTCCCTGACCTCGCTCCAGTTACTGTCACCCCATTTCACCTCGCTGCTCTGGCGGCAGCTGCTGTCAGACGTGCCCAGGTGTGGTGGGTTGCTGGGGGAAGAAGGAGCCTCTGTCTGGCTGTGCTTTCCGATACAGTCAAACTCTTGTTCGCACTCATCGTCCTCATTGTCACTAGCCAGCCAGTCAATGGAGTTGTCCGAATCTGTAGCAGACATCCTCGGCTGCAGGCTCTAACTAGCACTGACCATCACTGACCTGACAGACAGAAAGTCATGGTTACTATAATTTCGACAATACAGAAAAGCATAAAAAGCAGCAGTGATGAAGATGAGAAACTGGAGCTAAAAAGTGACTAATTCAAGCCATATAACAGCTTAAATATATGCAGCGTCCTCGGGCAAACACTGCAGGTTATTCTGAATAATAAAAAAAAAACCTGTACCTCCAACCAAACAGACATGAATAAAGGCGTGCCTGTCCCTTTATTCATGTCTGCTTGAGCACTCTGAGCAGATGGTGGCAGTGAGACATCAGTTGTTGAGACCACAATGACCTGTTTGTTTTACAGATGCAACACCTGAGCTAGTAAACACGGACTAGCCACCATCAAAAGCAAACACCAAAAATTCTAGTGTCAACAATGATTCTGTGAAGCCCTCAGGCGCTCAAATCTTATTTTTTATTTTTTTAAATAAATTCCACATCAAGACAAGAATAAATACGTACAATATACATTTAACAATCGCCAGCTTGAGTATTTTTCCCCATTCAGGCCCTATCGGCTACCACCACAATCATTCATAAACATTGTTTGCCTGTTTATTCAAAGGGGGCAAGGGTCTGCCACCATGACGGCCAGTGTCTGGCAATGTTTGTTTGTGTTGAAGAGTGCCTCGTGAATAAAAACTCCTCTGATCAAATGCTCTTCTCACATGTTAAGTGGGTTTAGATCTCTCTAACATGTTTCCTCAGTGATTAATATATAAAACAGCATTTTCAGCAAAGGGATTATTTTTGGGGTTTTGAGTGGTTAACGCCTGGCATGTCTCTCTCCGGTGAAATTTGAGGGTAGGAGAGTTAATTGCTCCCTAGGTCTTTGTCACAGGACGACTACCTTCTGATCTTATTGTTACAGAGGAGGGTGGAGCAGAGATTTACTAGCTATTCAGATGTTTCCGATTACAGCTTATAATATTGCTCCTTTGAGGCCACAGTTGCAACCACACAACAGGGGGAACAGCTGTAATAAAATGTTGAGTGTATTTCATATCCAAATATAGAGAGCTTAGAATTACACAGTATCAAGATGTCCAGCATCAAAGATTTGATTAAACTAATATGTAACTTCTTCTGTTTTAATATTCAATTCCAGATGGTTCTTTAAAAATTGTAACACTACACAACACACAAAGGTAAAATATGTATAACTAAATTCATAACTCCCTATGCTAGGCCTATATATGTATAATTACTCCACTGCATATTAAATTAAATCTAATTGTAATATATTTAACTTAATCTTGATCAAGAAAGAACGTGTTTATCTAATTAAAACTCATCTGTGCAAGTGCAAAACGTCCATGATTAAACGTTTGTGGAATATGACGTTGTATTGCATATCCCATAGTATATCTTAATATATCCTTGCATACATCTTATAATACAATCATCTTCTCAGTCACATGTTGTACTTTTCTATAAAAAAGACTCCACACCAACACAATACCAGGGAAAGATCACAGTACACATCCATATGATTCCTTATTAGTTTGATTGACCTGTGTCATTGAACAGCATGCACATACCACACTTGTTCAAATAGTCACCACATACACCACACAGTCCTGCAGTCCAACAGACAAAAATTCAAATTGCTTACTGATAAAAGCTTCTACTTCAATTTGCTTTTATGGAACAGACATTCCTTTGATAAAATACACCGATAGCAGATCTCCCTTATGATATCCATCTCTCTATCTACCTGTGTAGGTTGGGCACCTACACACATTTACATTCTGGTTTAAAACAACGGCGATAAACCTTAATTATATGAGAATAATTCCCATCCAGAGATCAAACATCGCCATCTTTCCCTAAGAGAAAATAAATGATCAAATGAATGATCCGATGTATCCGCCTATAATGCAGGTTTCAAATCAGTTGGGTAACAGACACAATAGACTTCCTCATCAGGCATAGTAAATTTGGCAGCAGGCACTGTTAGGTTGTAAAAAAACAAGAAACAACAGAACTAATGATCATTGTCACACCTTTATCTGTCACGTTAGTATGTAATAACATGTTTGCATGTATGGGCCAAATTCCTGTGGATTTTTTTTTTTTTTTTTTTTTATTAATTAAATTTAACCTACACACACACAAAGATAATCAGCGATGTTTGTCCGGATGACTGAGATGTCGATCAGAGAGGGTACGTACCTTCCCAGGATGGAGCGGCTGGTTGTTCAGCGTTAAATCCAGCAGGACTGCCGGGTCGAGAGGAGAGCAGCTGATGTGTTGGACGTGCGCTGTGTGAGTGTGGAGCATAGACTGTATGGTGCGGAGACAGTTACGTTACATCCAGCAATCTGCCCGTGTTGCTTCTCCCAAGGCAACGTGTCTGGGAGGGCGGGATTAGTGGGGACCTGCCCTCCCATTTGCTCCTCAAAAGCCCCCGACTGACAAATCGGCTTCTTCTTTCGGTACAACTGCGGAGCGATAGGCGAGGCCGGTTTACATATGCAAATGACATGGAAATGACACAAACACGTGGACACGCGGATCGGTTTCAATTCAGCAGCTGGGCGAAAAGTCAACGTAGGGCTAGTTTTGGTCTACAGGCATTCTTCCTCATTATATCATCTGGATGATGATGATGCCTGACTTGTAGCATGTTAGTAAACTGATAAGCCTGGTAAAGGCGCAGTCAGCAGTTTCAGGAACTGTTATAGTTCATGAGAGCTTTTGCTCAAGGAGCTTCAGCAGACTCTATTTGAACACGGATTGTCTAGCAGTGTGGTCTAGACACACTAGTCATTTTCCTAAATTTAGAATACGTTTACTAGTGGTGGAGGTAGTATTTAGACCATTTAATAGAGTTATCATTTAAAGTTGCAATACCACACTATAAATAAATACTCAACAATGTAGCCTACTCTAAGTATTTGGCAGAATGATCCCTTATATGTTACATATTCAAGTTTTAACTTCTTTATATTATTTAGTAATCTATATCAATGCCTCATAATGTATAAACTAATATGTTTAGTATGTACAATATTAATCTGAATAGCTTTGGGGTAAATAGGGGAGTAAAAAGTACAATTTTTCTCTATGCAAAGTACTGAGTAAGCATAACAAGGAAATACTCAAGTATAAGTATCTCAAACTTGTTCTTAAATACAGTTAATGTACTTAGGCAGAGTTACTTTCCACCACTCAAATACAGTCATGAGGTTTCTAAATGGCGACTAAATAAGTGATAAATTACCATGAACTATGATCAAATTAATTAGTCATTATTTCATTTTATTTATCTGTAAAAGCTTCAGCCTTTAAACACTAATAAGTAAATCATTTTATACAGGCACAACTGGTTGTAATTAAAGATGCAATTGACATGAGTGTGTTCAATCTGCATCTTTTGTTCTTTTTTCTTTTTTGTTGTTGTTGGACACAGTGACGGTAAAGGCGTGACTCACAGGACCTCTGTTTGACTGCCTGTGGAGAGGGGGTGATTAGGAGCACTCAGAGACCAGACGAGGATCCTGAGCCTGGAGCCAGTGAGTCACAAAGCCTCGAACAGTAAATGTGATCACGTGCGTTTAGGAGACACCCACCCACAAAAAAGCATAACCGGCCTCCTCTCTTCGTCGCCCTCATTTGACAACGAGGACAAGCAGAATTTAAACAACACATTGTGAGATGTTTACAGAGCCAAACACGGTTTTAACAACTGGGTGCAAAACTGTCTGACATAAAATGGAAAAGGACGTCTTGGACTGTCTTCTGTGCTTTCTATAATGTGCCTGCACCATGGTAATTATATTCTAAGAGCATTTTGTGGCCAGATGATCATGGGAGAGCGTATGTGGCTACTTTTGTTTTATGTGCTGCTGTCAAAGGGAGGAGCAGGCTGGCCAAGGGCACCAGCAGCCCAATGTCCTAACAGTGGGTTTACTCGTTGCTGCTGTGCCTTAAATCACATCCTGCTGGGAAGAATGCACCACCACAGACATCAGAGCACCCATAAAGCCGATTGAGGCGACACGCCTGCTGGCACAGTGAGCCACTCATGCTGAATTTTAATTGTCCTGTAAGCTGCTGCAATCTATTAAACATCCCATAAACAGTATCCTGTCGTTCTGCTCCCCAGGCCCAGATCCTCCGGCGACCCCAGACTTTGTGACGACCGAGAGCTTCCTAAAGATTCCCAGCAAACTCATTTCCTTTTTTTGTCTTCAAGGCTCCCATGTCACTGTTGAGTATGCCGCATCCACTTCAACACCCAAGAAAACAGACATCTATATTTTTTTGGGATCAAAGAGATATTTAATGCACTTTAAACTGCACAGATTGTACAATGTAGAGAAAACAGTGCCTTTATTTAATTTAACAGATTAGCACAGCTTCTCAATTGTCTTTTGTTAAAAGTGGGTTTCAGTGTTAAAACCGCAGATTGTTCTAAATGTTTCATTAAATCTTCTGTGTGATCTCTGGGAACGTTTATGTATTTCCAATAATCCGGCTCCATTCAGTTGTGCTGCAATTAGTCATCCACATAAAGAACAACAGCAGCAGCAATTTGCAATCTCCTCACAAAGGGAACTCTTTTATCTGTGCATGCTCCTGTTAGGATCCAGGATGAGTCACACTACACAAACTGGCACTGTGATTTTCAATTTGTCAGAGAGGCTGGCTGATCCTGTATCCCACAGAGACTGGATGTCTCTCGTGTTCATTCATAAAAAATAAAAGCCATATTAGAATCCAACGCCCACTTTATTATAGGGCATACACTGAACATCTGTCCTAACCCACCCTTTTAGAAGCATGGGTGCATGGGTGAACATCGTTGCCACACCTCACCCTATGAAGCAAGTGTGGAAGCCCTGTGGCCTGTTGAGGGTTTCATGCATGTGTGTACAATTTCCAGTATTGCAAAATCGGTTTCTCATTTTCAAACGTGTTTAATGCTAGCCACTGAAAACGTTCACTGGAGTGTGGAGCACTTGCTGATAGCCTCAGTTGACCCAGCATGCTGTATAGTGAGAGAACGTGTCCTCACCTGCAAGTATGCTGCAAGTGGATACGGGTGTATTATACAGTATGTGAGAGTGTTTGGGTGCTGCTGGCAGGGATCATGTTTGTGTGTGTCTTATCTTACTAACAGCTGTCCCATGCAATGAGCTGTGCATATGACTCAGCTGGGTGGACCCAGGCTTTGGGCCGTAAGCTGTCCTGTACCCAAATCTGGACCTATAGTGACGTGTGAGTCTGTGTGAGTGTGTGTGCAGGCTATTCACCGTGCAGTATGTCTCTACATTGGGACACCAATCAGCGGGCTTTTCCACAGCATTGTTCACATTACAACTGCGCTGCAGGGCACACAAACGTGAGCCATGACAGTGTGGATCAGACCTTAAAGACACATGCACTGCCTGGACACAATTGATGTTGGGACAGAGTATTCAGTCCTTGCAGCGATTCATAGCTTTGATAAGATGACATCATTTTTCCTGTACAGTTTAAGGCCTTGGAGCAGCTGTTCGAGTTACCTCTAGTCTTGAAATAAATTGAGCATGTCTGCCTCTACAATGGATTAAAACCTTATTGTGCACATCAATCTAGTGGAATCTCAGACTCAAAGTTTTCAGCACACTCCAAATGCCCTTATTTCATAATGATCTCCACATTTTGTTCCACATTACAGTAACAGAAAAGCTGAAATCGTCATGGACTAATTCTTACAGTCTAAACAAGTGTGCTTCTTGCATAATTTGGGCAAAGCTTCCCTGAGTCTGGACTCTGTAACTCTTGTTAATCTTGGTTAGAAAACGTGTCTTCCACTTCTCTCTAGTGTAGCTCACTCCTCCAGATATTTCATCCTGTTACAGTAAATGCTCCTTCAGTCGAGTTAACCCCACCCACACACCAGAAATGTGACTGCACGTAGTGTGGGCATGCTGCAGCAGTGTGTGTGTGTGTGTGTGTGTGGGGCAGTTGTGTGTGTCAAGGAGCAGCCAATAGCATTTAGAGTTAGTGTTAGAGGTTATGTAGTCAGAGGAGAAGTGATACTGGGCGCATTTTTCTGACTTTAAAGGGCTGGACTTCCGGCACCCCGTCATTTACCCTCCCTCTCCCTTTGTGGCTTCTTCCCGGTCCAGCTCTACTCAGTCACATGCACTTAACTCAGAGAGAAAGCTCCCTGACTATTTTCCACACAGTTCATATGTGTGTGTGTGTGTGTGTGTGTGTGTGTGTGTGTGTGTGTGTGTGTGTGTGTGTGTGTGTGTGTGTGTGTGTGTGTTTATACGACGCTCTCTAATGTCTGAACGGCTGCCAAACAGCTCAAGCGACGGTGGGATATCTATCTGCAGGACTGAATGTTACATGTGACTGGGGTATATTTTAACTGGGTTATGTAAGTGCTCCAGCTTGCGCTCTCCACGCACAGATGAGGAGAGCTACACATGATGCAGAGGACTGTGAGCTCACCACGAGCATTACCTTCGCACATTGAATAATTCCTTTACTCGGCTGGAACTTGGGGCCAGTGTGCATATTACAGAAACCAGCTTTTCAGTATTGGTTTCCACTTCTTTCTTTTTTTAAAAGGCCTTTTAAGAAAGACTGCCATCAACAAATGTGTTCATATTGATTTCAGATGATGTAATATTTTGAGCTGGTAGCAGTATAATATAATCTTAATGTCAAGGTTAGGATTACATAAGGGGATTTCTGAGATAAAAAAAGTGAACCTCACACATGCGCTCCACTGACTCTATTCTGCCATTGTATCTATTCATCTAAGGGTTGTGATCACGTGGCGTGACATAAGCAGAAAATTGGGTAGTCATTACATGCAGACATGAGACAAACACTTCTTGATAGGTTGACCAAGTCTTTACTTGAAACTCCCTGTGGAGAGCTGCTGACAACAGGCTAGCTGCCAAATCTATGTCCAATGTAGAACTACCCACGCTCCCTCTGCTAGCACTTTTATGGGATCATTATGTGGGCGTTTTAGTGTGAGATCCTATCTAGAAGTGATGCGATATGGGCTGATAATTTCTTAGTAGGCAGCCATCCAACCTCACTTAGAGAGGAGCTGATGATCATAGCGCTTTCATAGCAGAGTTTTTGACCCAAAACTTCATCACAGGCATGCTCAGACAGACAGCATCACACATGTACTTTTAAAGGTTTGAACAGATGTTTAAATGATAAACGCCATATTGTAAACCTCAAATGGGTAACCTAAGATACCTTTTGTTCTATCTTTTTATTCTGTCTACGTTACTTCACTTGATCAGTGTCACAAGCAAGTCAAATTTGGGTTTAATTAACCTGTATGCCTCGTAAATTACAATACCACAAAATCATGCAATACCAGATTGTGCTCTGTGAACTTTGTGTAATTTTATGCCAGATTTTTCGCCTTTTCATTGAGTTTTAGCAAATAACTGAACTTTTTTTATTTCAATTAGGACTATACGTCTTTTGTTTGGATGTCATCCCAACCTTTTCAAGTGAAAAAAGTACCTGGCATCTCTCCAGTCTTTTTTAGAAGAGCAGTGCTGAGATTCAACGAGACCACAGAGAGGAGTTGCTTCTGTTCCATCACATCCTTTTGAAACAGGAACATCAAGATGGCACTTTAAGTGATGACTGTACCCTATACTGACCCATAAGACACCTACTCCTGCTTGTATCTATGGGCAGAAATGAGGCAGCACATGTATAATGGCTTTCAACAACATACATTTACAGTAAAGCAATCCTACATAAGAGCATGTGCACTGAGTATGCAGAAATGAAATCATTCTAAATCCTCTACAAGAGTAAAGCATGGGGGGTTAGGTTAGATAAGCGGAGGGGGAGGACAGGTGTCAAAGAGTGGTTGCTACAGAAAGTACATGTGGAAGGAGCATGAAGGACCTGAGGGACTGAGGTCTGACTTGCTGCTGCTGCTGCTACTGCTGCTGCTACTGTGTCCAGAGATCGCCCCTGTGCATCTCTGTGCTTGTTCTGGCATAGCCTACACGTGACACACTCTCACTCAACTTTAAATGATAAACACCATTATATCAGGACTATTGTTAACCTCAATTGCACAGGGTAACCTAAGATATTTTTTGTTCTATCTTTTTATTCTGTCTATGTTACTTCACTTGATCAGTGTCACAAACAAGTCAAATTTGACTGCTCCTGACTTGCTGCTGCTACTGCTACTGCTGCTGCTGTGTCCAGAGATCGCCCCTATGCAGCTCTGTGCTTTTTCTGGCATACACGTGACACACTCTTACTCCCCTGCCACCAACTTTGTCTCTCACACACACACACACACACACACACACACACACACACACACACACACACACACACACACACACACACACACACACACACACACACACACACCCTCTATCACTCTACATACAGAACTAATCCTGTTCCGGCCCCCTCACTACCCATTCTCACGTACACTCCCTTTCCTAATTCCTTCAGTGAACTCCCCCACCATCATCTAATTCTCTTGTCATCCTGTCATGCCCACAAGTGAACACATGTGCAAACATCCGCATCCTTCCTCCATGTGATCTTTAGCATGATGACTTCATAGAAGCCTCTGCTCTCAGCACTTCACACATACTTGAAAATTCTGTATGCACAGGAATGCATGATTCACAGCATTTCTTGCTAGATGCATATTTGGTTATATTTTGTATAGCTTAGTTTTAAAAAAAAATTGAAAAAATGTGAATCTTCTGTTGTTACCTAAATAAAGACACCATGAGGCTAAAGAAGACGTGAGCAGCAGTGTGCCACAGGGCTTTTTTCTCACAGTCAAGAAGAAGAAAGGGCTGGATGATTCATCGTAGTTAATATGATAATAAGAAGACCATTTTCTGCTATCTTTATTTAGACTACATTTCCAGGCCTGTAACCCCATATTTAGGCGATAAAACTCTGGTGGCCTGAGAAATTAGGTGTTTTAAGAGACCAGACTAGCCATGTGCACACCCACAACACCTCAGTAGGGCTAGGCAATGGATAAAAAGGATCAATAAAATTGCAATACAAGAAGTACACGCACACTGCCATCACAGCTCACTTTATAAGCGAAATTTGTCTTCATTTGGACACAGCTTAGACCTTTCACACACAGCCTCTCACAGCAGGTACATCAAGGGTGTAATTGATAACATTAATGTTGGCTTTGTTCCATTCAACTGTCCCTGAAAGCGATGACAGTAAGCACAACGCCAGGACGTTGTCTGAAATGACACCCTATTCATTATATAGTGCATTATGTTCTATTATAGTAGATTACAAGCCAAACATGTTCCCCTTATCCTCCTTTATAAGGAACAATTGCATGTGTTTACCTCCATCTCTCCAGATTAACTAGGTCAATCACAAATGAATCTGCCAACAGCCTAAAGAGTAGTGGCAACAGGGGGGAGGGTGGTGGTGGTGAAGGGGTATTCTGTGGACTTTGGGCACAAATCTCGCAGTCAGGATGAAACTCAGTTACCCTAATTTTATCTTAAGCATCCCACGTGGCCCATCAACTTTCCAAGAAGGTCTGAATTCACGCAACATTGGTTGGAGCTCAGCTTAGCAGGATCCTGGTTAAACGATTTAATCGTCACTCAGCTAATTATGTGTAGCCACAAACTAAGCCAGTCAAGGACACTCAACATTACAACCATTTATCCTGCACTAAATCTTCCTTTGCTGTAAGCCCCAAGACTTTTCAATGACATGTTTTCTGTCCCAATAAAGCACTACATTGCCATTATATACATATTCGTGCATGTGACTCTACTTCTGCTCATTTCATACTGTGTAGAACACCCGAGTTAAGTCAATCCTTGGTCAATAAAACGTGACTATGTAGCAGGACTGTGTGTTATTTTTCCAGATACAGCTTCTCAACTTACTCTGAGATAAAAAAAAACTGCAATTGAGATTGTGTGTAACTTTTTGCAGCAAGGACAACAGCAGCATGTTGCAAATCAAAATAATGCTCTAACATTTGAGGAGCAGGTAGAGGAAACCATATATTTATGTAAGGAGGATATACGATGTAATGGAAACTAACATAAATTGAGGTTTTTACGGAATGGAACGTACCTCTCAGACACGCTTATGACGGTAAAGAGGTGTGAACGAAGTAGAAATAGCTTCAAAGCATAGCCCAGCACATTGAGTCCGACATCTGATCCTCAGGAGGACAGGTTTCAGCCAAATGTTTTAGCCTAATTTGCGGGTTTGCTGTTCCACAAGGTCAGCAGGTTCAGAGTGTCACAGATGGCTGAGCCCAAGGAGCTGGTATTTCTTAGCTAAGAGAAACAGAGAGTGGGTGGGGTGGTGGGGGGGCTGTCAGCAGGTCAATGGGTTTGTGTACAATTATGTTTATGTGTGGAGCGAATGTGCATTAGTGTGTTTATATTAGCCTCTTTTCTTTTAAAGAGCAACCAATTGGATTTGTGTGTATTTCTGAATGGATTGTGTGCTTCCATTTTACAAAGACGAATGACTGGACCGGAAATGACGTCATCTCATTTTAAAGGCATCTCGTTTATAGATTTATGTGATAGTGGAGGTGTACAGTAACCAATTTAGGAGTAATGAGCAAAGATGAATGCAAGAAGCACAGCCAGAAATCACCAGTTGTATAACAACTGATGCTGTGTATCTTAACTTGTCTCTTGCACCTGATATGGAAACACTTGAGATGTAAAGTGATTGTGCACTTGCTGGTGCTTAACACACAGTGACCTCTCATTGTCTTTGGCCTCAGTGGAGCTTTTCTGTTCTTCTGTTGTGTTATGAAAACATGAGCTCTGGCCCGAACTGCCTATGGATTGACTGACATTTCCTCCCCCTGCTGTGACTTAACTCTCACTCCACATACATGTAGAGGACTTGTGCTGATTCAGTGTATATTGCTGTTTGTCATGTAGTAAATAATTGTAATGGTATTAAGATTATGAGATGAATGACATTTTTCTTAAGGATCTACTAGAATCATCATATTGAATTTTACTGACAGTTTCCAGGTTGGCTATGTATTGTAAATACAATACATACTTTTTATGGAAACTGCGAGTTAGAAGATTGATACCTCTCTCATGTCCGTATGGTAAATATGTATAGCTACTGCCAGCCGCCGGTTAGTTTAGCTTAGCATAAAGACTGGAAACAGGTGGAAACAGCTAGCCTGGCTCAGTCCAAAGGCAACAAAATCTGCTTTAGAATTATGCATCAGACTATTTATTGGCCTGGAGCAGTTGCCAGGCAACCAGCGGTGACTCAATGGAGTTACTGCTCCCAGCCATAGTCCAGCACATAACGGTCCCCAAACTGACAAATTGACATTTTTACACTTCAGTTTTTGTACGGTTTAAACAAACAAGATATAACGCGTTTATTAGTGAGCTTTAGAGCTGCTGGTAGGCGGACTTTGTTACATTTGGACAGAGCCAGGCAGAAGAGACAGACAGAGCCCCCGTTTGCAGTATTTGTGCAAATCTAGGCTAAATGGCTGGGGCTGTAGCCTGTTAATGAACAAATATGAAAATAGTATCAATCTTCTCATCTAATTGCTGCATGTCACCCCCACTCTCTCTTTTGCTCCCAACATTTCTTGTCCATCTCTTTATACTTTTAGGAATCAAGGCAAAATGCTCCCAAAAATAATCTAAGAAAAGGAGGTCTGCCTTTTGCATTTAAAGTACACGTAGATGGACTAAGCTACTTACTCTGTACCGGTGAAGACTGCAAAGCTTCCATTGGCGAAAGAGTAAATACTCTGTGGCATGTCAGAAATGAATCTGTGGACTCAAATTATGAACACAAACTGTCAGCACTACACATATGTTTATTGAACTTGGTGTCTTAAATTTACTCAGTGAGTAATACCACCCCAGAAAAAAACTCTTGGATGTTGACACCAAATGTCTCTACAATTTCAGTCAAACCACATGAAATGTTTAAGTGCCTTAAATGTAGGCTTAGTCATTTTTTTAAGCATGTTACTTCTTTTCCCATCATGTCATTGGCCAACAATTATTGAAATACAATAGGGAGCTACTGAATTTGTGGCATACATAAGTCCCTCTCCATTCCATTGAGCTTCTACAGGAAGGTATTGACCAGAAAGACCTCCTAGCTATTCCTACAACACCTGACCTGACCTTTGGCTTCGCCTTTTACATAGAATGTAACAAGATACAATGTGAAATGTGAGGTCGAAGCCTGACCTGCCAGAGAACATTCATGGAGAGTCAGCTAAAATGTCACAGCTGACCACATATCATGCAGGAACTCATGTGAATGAGTTCAGAAGTCCCAGGGTTCACCATGAGATGTGTCAGGTTGCTTTGTTGTACAGTGAAGATGACCAGTAGTGGAAAGTAACTACATTCACTCAAGTACTGTGCTTACAGTTCTGAGGTACATGTGCTTTACTTAAATATTTCCATATAATGCTACTTCTTATTTCTACTCCACTACATTTCAGAGGGAAATATTGTACTATTTACTCCATAACATTTGTTATGTAGGTGATCAGGTGTATGTGATCAGCTTCTTAAACATTATGCATTGTTCATTGACAAATGTCCCTCTTATCCAGTCATTTTAGTGTGAGTCAATAAAGTGTTATTGCCTGTTTTCAATGCCGATCAACTTGTTTCTTAAATTTTTTTAAATCAACTTTTTTTATAATTAGAATTAACTGGTGCTGCAACCTGTTTTATTCTTTATTGTTTAGGATACAGACATTCATTACTAGAAAAGGTATTTAAATTGAAAACAGAAATATTCTTACTGTTCTGCAAAATAATGGCTTAAGTTTTTACAGGTTAAACTGCACAATTTATATATGCACACGTTATAAGTAGTTCATATGAGCTCAACCTTGACTAAAGACAACAAAAATGCCACTCACCTATAATGTATAATGTATCCCTGATAATAATCCTATAATATATAACACCACAAAAGTGGCCATTCAGCTTTAGTATTTTTATATAGTATACCTTAGGTACATTTGACTGATAATAATAAGTAAGATGTTACATGCAGTGCATCTGATTTTTGCATTGTTATATTAGTACTTTCACTAAGTAAAGGATCTCGATACTTCTTCCACTCCTCAAGACGACTAGAACGATAATAGTAATGTCTGATGATCTGTTTGAGCAGGGCTAAACCAAAGCTTGTTGGACCAATAGAGATTTGATCAGTTCACATCCAAGTTTAGAGGTCTGGACAGTACCATGTCAGAGAGGCAGGTTAATGTCACATTGAGGCTCCATTCACATAGTTTTGATTAGGACAGTTTCACGTTCTACTTTAGAAACAACTTTTTTAATAGAGTCAAACAGTATGTTTACATTTTGGATGGTTGTTTCTACAGTCTGCCTTGCAATAAAGAAAGTGGGGGTAATTGACCTTTGCAACATACCAGAGCGCACACATGTTCAACGCTGACCTCTAATAGAACATATTAGAGACAGTGAAGTGAAAGATTAGCCTGATGCTGCTGCATTCACTGAGGTTCGAAACCCATTACTGCTCTCTGTGTTTCTAATCCTTTCCATTCATGTTCCCTTTGCAATTTGAGCGCTGACAACAAAAGAGTAAACGCATTATGAACTCAAGTTGAAAGCCTGTCATTATAAGTAGCATGTGCCCATGTGCCCATGCAGTGTCTCACAAGCGTGCTTCATTCAGCCTCTCACTCCTATCTGCACATGTCATCTGCTGCTCTGTCCTCCATCCATGCTAATGTCAGAGCAGGCTGGCTCGTCCTCCTACATCCCCTGCAGAGTGTGACCAGTTGGATAGGAAGCCTGGTCCAAGTATGCAACCTCTCTGTAGAGGCTATGATCGACAGCAGACACAGAGAGCCCTCATACTGCCTGTCTAATTAACAGTCCACATGGGGGACAAGCAAAACAGCACACGGTGTACGATATCAGCTCAGTGTGCTCCTTCACATCCTGCACTGCATTGATTCTGTCCTTGCCTGAAGCCCAGCCAAGAAGCATCATCAGTGTCTTCACTGTCTTCCCCTTTGTTGCTCCTGTTACTCCCTCACATGCGCTCTGGCCAGCACTCAGCAGCCTTTGTGGATGCTCTGACAGACGGAAACAGAAATAGCTCCACAAATAGACCCATCCTCTGGCTCACAGGGGAGCAGTAGCCCCACTTCTGTGTGCTCTTGCCTCCTTTTTCGTGTGTGCCTGGGGCTAAAACAAGTTAGCTAAGAACCACAGGGAAATCAATTTTGGAATGATTAGCTCAAACCAAAAGTATCGAGGGAGAAAGAGAAATGCGTGCATAAATACATATTGTTATGAAAATAGGTTGATTTCTGGAGCTTTCTGTGGTCTGTCAATAACCCAATCTGGAACAGTTTAATTTGAAATGACAACATAACAGCAAATGTAGGTGGCTGTAGTTACCTCGCATTACGTTTTGTAAGAAACTTCCAATAACCTCTGGTCTGTTTTAATCTGCAGCATAATAAATTGTGAGACATACTAGCCCTGAATATAGTCTATGAGAAAATGAAAGCCGGCATTTATCTCTAGATGCTATTAGTGTGGTGATCAGATTACTTAAGACCTTCCTTTTTAGTCAGACAGGTTTGCTTTCTGGGTGATAAGAAGGAAGCAACACAACAATAATATGTGGAAACTGAGTCTGCACAATGCCAGCACAATGTGGAATAAAAAATATCTGCATTTTAATTTTCATTCTCAGTTCACTCTTTCACTAGCATACATTTCAAATTTAACTTTAGGACAAAGTGTACATTCAGTCAAGCTCACAATCTCAATGTGGTTTCACAGCATGGGGGAGTGGGAGGTGAGAGACTGTCAACAATTGAGTCAAACCTCTGTCTGTGATGCAGCTCCTGTGCTGTGTGTTTACATGCACAGCTGCAACCGGTGTATCGTTATTTTAAACTGCATGTAAACGCACTGACTCTATGGGTCCTTGAGCCGGCCTTCTGCTTCCCCCTGCAAGGATGCGGCTCTGCATCATCCCTCTTTACTGTATCTCCTTTTCTGCTACGTGACTCATCTCATTTCAACACCTTACACAATATCAGTATGTGTGTGTAGAGAAGGAGACACATAGCTCTCAGGTTTATGTAAAGAAACCGGCATTGAAGGATTAAAATAAAAATGTAATCATGTGTGCATCCTGGATTTGAATCATCATACCTAGGATTATATATATAATTTAGAAAGACTACAGCTCTCTAAATAATTTACAACTGAGCCCTTAAGCAAAAACCGTTTGAGTTACTCCAGCAGGAAATATGGAGAATAAAGTATCCTAGGAAAGAGAGGGGCTTCAAAGCTCTTCTACATTATCAAAATAGTCTCTCCATCTGCAGACTGGCCCCGAGGACAGACAAGATAGCACACATACAGGCGTTGACGTACATGGATGCAACAAGCACAGCATTGAAATGTCATTTAAAACGAAACCCAATGGGGAAGTATTTCTACACAAACTCTAGGAGTGACTAAAGAGATGTATCTGCTTGAGCGCAGGCTGCGGGTAGATAGAGCTATGGTGATCAGTGATCTTAGGTACAGCGGGACTTTGCCTAGTGAGGACTTGTAAATTAGTTGGTACCAGTGAAATAATCGCTGGATATGTAACAAGGGCCAGGCGACTAATGCTTAGAGGTTCCAACGGTGGGTATTGTATGAGGCTCTGGTGACAAAAAGTATGGCACTGTGATACACCACATCCAATTTTTTCAGGAGGAAGTTTGGGACATTTTTATAAATGACATCACTGAAATCTAAAATCAGTACAATAGTCATTTTCACCATGACAAGTTTGGCGGAATGAGTGAATGAGGCCCTGTTACGGAATAGAAAACCGATTCTAAACCTATTTTTAGATTGGAGGTGGTTTATCTGGGTCCGAAGTTGCCACATATTCTAATTTCGACCCGTCTAGCGTAGTGATGCTGGCCAGACAAGCAGGTGTGGGCAGCGATCGATTGAAAAGCATGCACTTAGTTTTTCCAGAGTTTAAAAGTAGCTGAAGGTTTCGGAAAGAGTGCTGAATGGCATTAAAGCTCTCCTGGAGGTTAGATAGTACAATATCCAATGATCAGCAATCATCATGGACTCAGTCACAGCCTCACAAAGTACTCCAAAAACCACAAACCCTCCCTCTTTTCCTTTTCCTTTCTCCCTTTTGCTGAAGCCTCTAACCCCCCCTCCTCTTCCCCTCCATTGGTGAGTTATCAGTGGGTGGATACCGAAATGCCTCCCATGGCTGACCTTATAAGGCTGTCAGGAAATAGCTGATTTCAGGTTTCAGGGCTCACATGGCTAACCCACTTTCCCTTTTACCTCCATTGCCTCAGTTTCCCTCCCTAACAGCCAGCATCCTGTCTTTATCAGCTCATATTTTAGGTGGAAAGGCCAACGCTACTAGCTCCACAAAGGCCTTCTCGCAGCATGAATCCTTAAGATAGCATGCAGGATGCTCTACCTGCTGTGATCCTGAAAGCATTGTATGGGGATCAATCTGCTCTGCTAATGGCAGGATGCAGACTATAAGTTGTACATTTTTATCTTTTTTTTTATTAGTTATTGTGGTCTGATGTACAATTTTAAATTAGGGGGAACTACGTTTTAATAAAGGAGAATTTACACATCACAGTCTTCTAGTTAAAGGTCCAATATGTAATATATTTACTGTAATAAATCCAAAAATGACCCCAATGCATCATCAGATATTAAGGAAACATGCTTAGTTGAAATACTCTCTTTTCTGACAACAATGCTAATGCCAGTATTTTCTCTTTTGAAATTTCTGTTCCGTGTCGGAATTTCTGTTTGTGTTTTGGCCTGTGTGTTGTTATCAACTGCCCAGTTTGACAGCCAGGCTGGGTTGCCAGATATACCTGTAGAAACGTAAACCCAGCACGCTACAGCTGTAACGTTAGTACAGCCATGAAAGCAGCAAACAAACAAACGGGATCAATGGAGATAAACCCGACCTAAAAAACCCCGGCATGTTTCTAACAGTTGCGTGACCAGAGACGTTACAAACCCCGGGTAAATATTGGAGATGTATTTGAAAGATGGAGACAGCTTAGAATTGTCTGTCGGGTGGAGAGAACGGCAAAGTTGTTGTGTTTTTAGCGGTTCTTACTGTAATTCTAAGCCAAAAAAGTGTGTCTGTCAGTTGGGTACAGAGCTCTGCGTGAGCACGGGCTTCTATGACTGTCAATATCCTCCGTGAACTTTGAGTCTGGGGAGGAGGGGGCGGGGGAGACGACTCTCTCCAGTATTTTGAATTTGTACTGCAGTAACTATTTTAAACACTAGCTGTCAGTATTACATATTGCACCTTTAACAGGTCTTGGGAAGTAACGTTACTGCATATGTGGAAAAAGTTCTATGAAGTATTTTGGTTGGGGCTGAAGACTACAAGTTTGAAAATGAAAATGAACTTGGGGTGTGGAGATAGAGAGAAATTAGCTTACCAGACCTCTTAATCCTGCTCCTCATCTCATCACTTGGGGCTAGCGGTTCGAGGCTAACTACATTAGCTGCTACTAGCATAACCATCCATGAGCATAACCAGAGATGGTTTTGTTTGGCATAACACACCAGAATCTCCGAAAGAGCTGTTAGCGGTCGAGTGGCATTGTGGGTAATGTTACTTTGTAAATGGCTTCAAAGAAATACAAACAAATATGATAAGCTACTGTCACATGCTATGAACCTGGTTTAGCACAATACTTTTTTAAAATAAAACTCCTACTAATAAATAAATTATTAAAATACAGACTTACTCCCCATTCAAATTTAGCTAATAAGCATGGGTCTATGAAGGTACATATGGTGCAATATGTGAGAGCCTGTACACTTGATGTGAGCACTTGTAGAATACGATACGATAATATATGATATAAAAATAGTTGAAAATTTGCACTTGTAAAAAATGTTCTGAATGTGAAGTCACAGGAAAAAAATCTTCACACGTGTAGAATGATATTTACATAAACACAATGACAGCTGCAAACTTGTAATGCAACATTTACTCATAATATATATATTTTTTATTACTTGAGTCCCTGGATGGAGCCTGCTCTCCACATGTACAAATTAGTTTTGCACCAAATGTATCGCAAGAAGTGTTGCAAAAGTCGAGGCGCGCAGATTTGCCACTTTGTTGATGCAAGAGAGCACATATGTGAAGTTGCAGTGACAGATTCGAGAGGTTGTAATCACTGAGTTGTGGTTGTGATGGAAAAGGGACTCAAGAAAAAAAGATTATGAGCAAATGTTGCATTACAAGTTTGCACCTGTCATTGTGTTTATGTAAATATCATTCTACACGTGTGGATATTTTTTCTGACTTCACATTCAGAACACAAGTGTGTGAACATTTTCTATGAGTGCAAATTCCAAATTTTACAAATTCAGATTTTTTCAACAAGCTCGCATGTTTTCTTTTCTTTTCGTGACTTCAAATTCAGCTCACATGTGTGAATATTTTTTACAAGTGCAAATTTTAACATACAAGTTCAGATTTTTGTACTGTACTTACATGTACTTGTGATGTACTTACATCAAGTCTACAAGCTCTCACATATTACACCATATTTACCTTCATATTTGGTCCTCCAATCTGAATGCAAAAAAGCCACATAGACTCTCATCTCTCCACATGAAGCCACTTGTCGAGAGCAGGGCAGCTAATTAAAATGATTAGAAAGTTAGAGAGTTTCCCTTGGCTGAAATTTTGTAATGAAATTTGTTATTCTAATGAGCGAGGGTAACACATTTCATCAATCCCATTACCCAATTCTATGGAGAACAGAATTTAAACCTTGCTGTTCATTTAGTTCAAATGTTTCCACCCACGTGCCAGCATAGGCCCAGAGTATGCTCCTCTATTATTGAAGATGTGCATTTGGTCAGAAGGTAATCTGAAGCTGAGCATTTATTTAGCTATGAGATTTCGCCCATGAAGTACAATGGCATTTACTCAAGTAGTGTACTAACGTGCAATTTAGATACTAGGTACGAGGTACCTGTAGGCTACTTTACATGAGCTCTTCCATTTTATTCTACTTTATACTCCTACTTCACTACATTTCACAGACATTTGTACTTTTTACCCCACTATATTTATTTGACATCCACAGTTACTTTGCAAATTAAGGTTTTACGAACAAAACATATGTTTATCAAATACGATAAATTTGTACAGATTATACTTCCCAAACATATACAAAACAACCTCAATCAGCTGCAACATCAACATGCTGCTTATAAATTATTGCATCAGTGATAACAATCCAATAATATAATTATATAATATTTATATAGTAATACAATATATGACAGTGACTGAGGTCATTCTGAGTAGCCTACTCCAAATTTTGATGTCTTCTGAAGCCGATCATAAAGATAAAATGTTTCATCTGCTTCAACCAGAAATCTGTTTGCACAATATTCCACTTAAGCACTTTTAAAACATGAACTGTCTAGCAGACTGTTCTCATAAAAGAAGGATATAATTGCAAAGTGTGGTCTGTTTGAAGACCCCCCCCCCCTCCAACCCAGTCTGTTTCACCTCAGGCTTAAACTAGTTCAAGCCCCTTTGCAGTCCATGGTGGAGACAGACACATGTGGGCGTCCATGTTTGATCTTAGAGGATTTATATTACACCAGCTCTTTCATGAACTATCCTTTGTACAGCAAAATCATACCAACCGTTGCCGAGGATAGTAAAATAAAACGGACCAACATAAGATGCAATCTATCTGAATGTGCCAGTGGAGATGAAGAAGAAAACATAAAAAAAAAAATGTGCATTTCATGAAATGTTTGACATCTGAACAGCAGTGAATTAAGTTTGCTGCACAATAATTTAAATATCAAATCACACACACACACACACACACACACACACACACACACACAAAGAGGTGTATGACTTTCTCTTACAGTATAAAAGGACGATATTCAACAAAGTAGTCTTTTCAGACACAAACTGCCATGTATTCCATTAGAGTGAAGGCTGGACTTGAATACTTTCAATAATAAACTGAAGGAGCTGCATAAATGAGGAGTCATACAATGTTACTCGCATATTGGTGAGGTAACAAAAAGGCTGCAGCTGCCTCAAACTGTACAGTAAAAGGCAGTGTTTTTAAGGACACGCATCTGGGCAATAGGTCTTTCAAGATTATCATCTTTTTATTTTAAACTTGCTCCTAGTGTAAAGAAGCAGAGGAGTTGCGCTTTGATACAGTTGTGTTGTTACACGTCTGGAGCGGAGTCCCATATTCAGCCGGATGCACCTAAGGAATCTCCCCACCTGGAACTCATGAATCTTAACGGTCTATTCTGGCATGCACTTTGCTATTAAGGCATATTTCTTCATAGTTAATTATACAGCATTTGTTGTCTGACCTCTAAGCAGCGAGCCTGTGTCTCTCTGTGAAACAGCAGTTATATTTATCTAGTTTGTTTGGGGCTTTCTCTGAAGGCTATATTAAAAAAGCACATGCTATAGTATCCTAACCCAATCATGGGGGCTTTCTTATGTCACCATTGTGTATTGCATTAAAGGGATACCGTGTGCCTACAGAGCTATCATGAGGAGAAAATTGTGTACTTATTGTGACTCTATCTAATTCAAATGTGTTCTGACTGTTATCAACTCAATATGCAAATGTTCAGTTTCACTGGATAGATACAAGTACTCTTGAATGTATTCTCAATGCTTGTCTAATGACTTAAAAGCTAAATGGAATTTTTGAAATTGATCCTGTAGCCGAAACTGCTCTAACCACATTTCTCAGCTCATTCTGTTTAATGTAACCAAGCACCCAAACTGTCACAGGGCTGGGAGGGCCAACAAATTGACTTTGAACTATGTTCATTTTGTTTCATTACATATCACAAATCAGATCAACTAGCAATGGGACACTGTTTATCCAGATATATTATATTGTCACTGAATGCAATTTAGCCAAAACATTTTGCATGATGATGATCATTATAGAGATTAGAAAAACTTTATTGTCCATCACAAAGCAACTGAAAAAATGTAACACATTTAATAGATAAGTAAAAAACAAAGTCAAAACACAGTATTGTGATGTTTCAAATGGAAAATTTGCTACATTAGTACAATATCTGATGGGATGGAAATGAGCTTGTTCTTCATTAAGTTAGTCTCACTTTGCCAGACCCTCCTCCAAGGCGTGCTGGAGGAGAGTCTGGCTACTCCACATAGAATTTGGGGATGGGAGGAAAACATGCTCTGGTTTATTGGCATTTCTTTAAACCGATCACAACGGAGCAATCCCGACAGTGGAACGTCAAGGATATAGACTATCATTAAGTTGACCCTATATCCTCAACGTTCCACTTCCGGGATTGCTCCGTTGCCGAGGGAAATTCCGCCGGATTTCACTCATTTAGGCCAGACATCCGTTGCCTTTGGCTTTCTTTGTTTGGCATTTTCAAACACCAGTGGATTTATGAAGACTATGGTTAACCTTTTCTCAGATCTCTGCAGGGTAAATCGAGACAGCTAGCTAGACTATCTGTCCAATCTAAGTTTTCTGTTGCATGACTAAAACAACTTTTGAACATATACATTCCACCAAAACAAGTTCCTTCCCGAGGCTATTTTGCAGCGGCACCGCAGCTTTTCCCGGTGCTTAGCACAGCCCATGACGATTGCGATTGGTTTAAAGAAATGCCAATAAACCAAAGCATGTTTTTCTCTCATCCTGGAATGCTGTGTGGACTAGCCAGACCCTCCTCTGCTGCGCTGCGGTGGAGGAGGGTCTGGCAAAGCATTCTTCTGAGATGCACCTATAGGACGGGGAGCGCCCTGCTGCAGCAGCAGCATGCAATAAATTTGTCACATGGCATTTAAAGACACACTCACCTACTTTCATGTCTCACAATCTTATATAACAGGATTTGAATCACAGTCACAGGGCCACTTTGCCCTCGGAGAACCTTTCCTTCCAGCTCTTACACGTCTTGTTATAACAGAGACGGAGCAAACAGTGCAGCCACTGTTCTTTTTTACTGTGTAGGTGTGCATAACTCCTCTGGGGTATGGTGTGTGATATTTCTAATAAAATTATCAAATGCTGTTAAATGAATAGTTTGACATTCTGGGAAATATGCTTATCCATACCATTTATAGCCACCTACCAGTCTGAACGGTCAATATGTAGCTGGAGCCAGCAGCCAGTTAGCATAGCTTAGCATAAAGACTGAAAACGGGGAAACAGCGAGCCTGGCTTTAGCTTCATATTTACCGTGTAGATGTGATAGCAGTATTGATCATCTAATCTAACTCTTAGCAAGAAAGCATAAACATAAGCATAAGTGACAAACTATTAATTGTACCATTTCAATGTTTATTGATTATGAGTTACTAATAAGGCAACATGTGTATACTGTACACTATGAGACTTTATGGGGGTGTGTCTTGAATTCTCCCTGGTTAGGAATTAGGAATACATGGAATAGAGACAGCTTAAAAAGCGCATGTCTTTATAAGGAAGACTCATATTCAACAGGTTGTATAAAAAAAAAGGCTGCAAATACACTTCTATTAAATATAGATACAAATCTGAACAAAGACATCATAGTCAAGTTTTGACTGAAGTATTATGAAGTATTACCTTCAGGAGAACTGCAGGACTTTCTGCAGTGTCCTCCTGAGTGGCACCCTCTCGTCAGGCTTGCTGTCTGGGATCATATCAGCGCTCCTATCTGCACTCAGCTGAATGCCCGGCCTCTTCACTCCAACAGCCTGCAGCCCTGACTGAGTGATGTTCCTGCAAAAGTCCACCTTCACCTCCTCCAGACTGTGTCCATGAGCTGCCACACCCTCCAGGCTGCAGTCAGTGATGCGTACGCAGTTCTCCAGGTGGAGGCGGCGCAGCTTCCTGCAGCTCTGCAGCACGGAGATCACATCCTGGTCAGTGATGTGTCCACAGCCAGACAGTGTTAGCCAGAGCAGGTTGGGACACCTGTAGCACAGACAGCAGTCACATCATTAACCAATGACAGGTTTCCACAAACGTGATGGAGTACAACTAGTACAGGTCATGTCAACCTGTTCTGTGTCATCTTTACTCATCATGTCTTAGGACATTTGTGTATTGGGGTCTTATGTAAGCAATGCTATTTGGCGTGTGTGCTTATTTTCAGGTCTTCAGGTCTCTTGGATAGAATCAGATAACAGAGGAGAACATAGAGATCGGGGACCTGATCTGAGCCATGTGTGAATGAGATGTAAACAACACCACTGTAGGGCAGCAACATGATCTGTTTAACGATAGAGCAGTTTAATATCTAGACCGAGCTATCTTTTCTTTACATGCTGTCCCACTGGGCATGTGTTTCCGTCCTCTACAAAGCTTTTGTGAATAAATGAAATATGGAGAACAATTACAGGATGTTTGATGAATTGTAGCATGACAAAAATAAATTTTCCCCTGCCTACTTTTACAGGAATTACTTCTACAAAATGAATGTGAATTGTTGCTGTGAAATGCAATTATGTTTGGGTATCAGGAATGCACTGCAACCTACTGTCAGGCCGGCAGTACAGAGCTGGCAGACAAACACTCTGATGGCAACGGATCCAGGATGTCATTCACGTTCACTGATGCAGATTACATAAAGACTTACATAATCTTACCACTTTACCACATGTGAGCCAAACATATCCCAGTTGCCTGCAAGTGTTGAGGGTGGTGCCCCAGTAACCTCTGAACACTGGGATAGCACAGACAATCCACGTGCCCTGTTACATTGCTACAGTAGCCAATGTGGGGCTATATGAGCCGATGTGACTGCACGGTATTGACATTAACCAATAAAAAACAAAATGAGGAGGTGGGAGGGAAGGGAGGTACACATGACAGGAATAAAAACTTCATCAACCTTTGTTAAATAATCCACCCTCTCATGGCACCTCCCCTCACTCTGTGCAGGTTTTTTTATGTCTTTGTTTGTGTGTTTGATTGTTAAACTCTAAATAAATATAATAACCTAGGATGTTTTTTCCAAGCTTTGAGTTTTGCATATTCTCACATGCAACAGTTAATGTTTCAGAAATATAACTTTTCCGGGGCTTTAAACTTCACATTGTAGTTTGACAACATGAAAGTAAAAATGCCTGGACTAACATATTAAAAAAGAAATCAACTGTTGCCAAAGCTTCTTGTGCCACCCACACTGTATGGCATGTTGAGCATTATTTCATGTTGTATAATTCTAATACTGTGACCTCAAGATAATCAAAGTCTAATAACTGACTTATTTAATGTAGTCATCTGGCATAAGAGGAGCATCACACTGTAAACTACACTATAAAGAGGCTCAAAGACATGCAATGTTTCATAGTTTTTCCCCATGGAGATAAAAAAGAAAAGAAAAAAAGACAGACATGAGCTTGGCGTCAGAGTTTGCGTGGAGTCTTATTTATTCAGGAAGAGGCAGGCAGAGAAAGACGCACATGTTCATTCCTCTGACAGCAACAAAGAGCCAATTGTAGGCTCCACCTGCCTGCGCAACCTCCAGTCTGCAGCTGACTGGGAGGGTCTGCGGCTAAATCATTCTTTATCACCCCCACAGCTTCTCTGCGTCCCCTCCCACTTTGTCACGTGCACTTGCTCTCTACTCCCTTAGACAATTTGGGAGGGTTTATCAGTATGCAATGAGTGTGCCATAAGGGCGTTGAGATACAGCACCCAGACAAAGTAGGTGGTTCTAGTTTTGACTGGTCTCACAGCTCTCGTGTCTTGTGCCTCAAATTTCACAATACAGGAAATCCTCAAATGGGTCATACACTGAGCCAATGAGCCAGCCGCTCTTCCCTCTTCTCGTCCCGGCCAGCTGCAGTGGCCAAGCTCCCTCACATCAACGGTTATTACTGGCTGCCTTGAAGAAATTATCCAGAGACCTCATTACTCCTCTCCAGGCTGAGTCCTGCATGCAGCCAGCCACACACACAAGGCCAATACAGCTACATTTCAGTGACCTATCGAATCCAACTGTCACATCAATTAATACATAAAATTTGATATTTGACCACAGTTATGTTAGTTAATAGAATCAGTCTGATATCCCACAGATGTGTCACTTTTCTGTCTCTATAGCCAGCTCCGGATACACCATCTGTCTCTAATGATTTTCTTCCCTGCTGCCTACAGCTAAACATGGCAGGTTCAGTAAGCCATGTGCCTCTAAATGAAAACTATTTTGTTCCCTGTGGTGGGTGTGAATGACCCTGAGAAACCCAGAAATTATGTATGTATCCTCAAGACACATCTGACCAAAACTAAAAAAACTATTTAAGGTAAGAGTTTGAATGTTCATGTGTAACAAAAATGTGTGAAACCTCAGGCTCTTGTGAAAAGCAACTACAGGGGTGGACAAAATGACAGGAACACCTAAAATACAGTGCATCCAAAAATAACTTGAAACTACTCATGTTCAGTTTTAATTGAAGATGTGTTGTTAATTCAGCACTATGGTCAAATTGAAGGTGTAGTTTGTACTGTTGTCAAGATCCTTTACTTAATTAAAAGTAAAAATACCACACTGTGAAAATACTCCACTTCAAGTAAAAGTCCTGCATTCAAGTTAAAAAATAAGAAAGTAAAATGGTCCCTGCTCTCCGGTGAGAACCACAGATCTGTAAAAAGTAAACGTTTTATAAGCTCAAAAAAACAGCCCCATTTCCAGCAAATCCAAGTTTTATTTAGTTTAAGTAGGAGCATTTTCTCAAACTATGAAGGAACACTTAATCTTTCAGTTTTATGTTTAAGTCAAATGTGGAGATATTTTTCACTGCAGGAAGGGTATGTAACATTGTAATTTAAAAAGTAACTAGTAACTTAAGCTGTCAGACAAATGTAGTGGAGTTATATGTACTATATTAGTACATTAGAATGATATAAAGTATAAAGTTGCACACAATGGTAATACTCAAGTGCTAATGTTTTCAGACTTTTTTCTTTTTTTTTGGGTGAATTACGGATAAGTTTAACTCTTGGGACTCTGGTCTCAAGTAGACATTGTTTTGTTTAAGGGGTCATTAGCCAAAAGCCACTGCTTTAGATTAAATTACAGTTTGCTGTAAAGTACTAGTGTTGTTTAGTACACCATCTGTTGGTCTATTTCATCACAAAATATACAGCAAAGCAGGAGGGGAAAAGGACACACAAACACTCACATGTGGCAGACATGGGCCAGGAAAGTGCTGACCAGGCTCTCATGTTTACTGCAGATGTCCTTCTGAAACGAGCTTTTTAACCAGTCCTCAATGTTGCACACTTGCAGGACCCTGCTGGAGTGCCAGCAAACTGTCAAGAAACGTAATGAGGGTCCCAGCACAAAGTTGTCCTTCGTCAGCTGACACGGGGAGCTGAATTGGAGTAGAGTCCAGAGGCAAGGGTCCAGGAAGACCTCGCGCAGCTGATGACAGGTAAGAGACAAACTCCTCCGGCTGTCCTTGTCAAGGAAGGAGAAAAGGTGGAGGAGACATTCACGGTCGAGCTGGGTGAGATGCATGGTGAGCCGTCCCAAGACAGAAAGAAAGAGAGGCCTTGTCCCTGTGGTGGCGATAGGCCTGCTGGTAAGCAGCAACAATGCGCCTGCAGCCTGTATTGTGTGGCCCAGATACATGATGCCTCCTCAGGCACACGCTGGAGGCCTGCACATATAAGGTCGGGGAGTGTTGGCTATTTTGGGAAGACAACTGGCGTACACGGTCAAAGATGGAAGTGCCTGAGCCATACGCTCCCTCTCCATCTGTCATGGCTCTCAACAGGCGGCAAGCGCTGGACTGAGCCAGATGTTTACACTGGCCTGGCCTAGTTCTCAGATACATACACACTGAGTGGCACCACACAAAAAACTGTGCAGAATGACGTGCAGTTTGACACTAAAAGGCTGTTTTCACATTTGTATTGTTCAATGCAGGAGAAGGAGTAGATGCCATTTTAAGAATCTTTAAATAGGTAATTGAACTTTTTGTATGGGAAACCATATCGGATGCAAATTATTTGAAGCTGAGTACTTTTAAATGTCTTAAAACATGTCTGGGGGGATCTTTAAGTTGTTTTTGTGTGCCAATGCAATTCTGATCAAATATTTTAAAGATAGAGGTGGTGCAACAAATTAATCATACTAATATTGTGTATGCTCCATATAGGAAGGAGAAAATAATATGAAGATCAAATTTAAATATAATGCAATCCACTACAAGACCATCACATAGTCAAATGAGTTAGCCTCTGTGCACAGCATCAACAGCAATTAACATATGTTATACATTTAGAGTATTGAACCTGTTGTACAGGATTTAATGAAGGCCTATAACAATACAACTTTAATAACCCACTTTTATGACCTTCCTGTATCACATACCAGGTAATTACATTACACAGCCTTATCATACCCTAACCTAAACCTGGCAAACCTTTCATGTGAGTGAAAGTCACAAGCACAAACAGCTTACGTAGGTTTGCCTGAAGGAACACGGTCAACTATGACTCACTGTGTGTGTTTGAAATTGCTCCATTAGAGTACAGAGGACATATTGAGATGGCAAAACAACCCCGCAAAATACCATTAAATCCATGTCATCACTGAACACTACATTACCAGGTATGTCCTGTTCCCATTGCTATCACCAATCACTAAACAAAACTACAGGACATTGGGAAATGCCACTGTTGGGGAGGCTGATTACAGTCTGCACTCTGTGACTTACTGTGTCATGATGTTCTTAACCAGACCTCTGATCTGACAAACAAAAAAAGTAATGTGAGCTTATTATTAGCAGCTGTGATCTAGCCTCTCCACGAGGAAAATAAAATGAGGGGGGGGGGGGGGGGGGAAGTGTCATTAATGGGGACAGAGTAGCGAGCCCAGAGCCACCTGTGAGCAGGAGAGGAAGAGCAGCTGTTCATCATCATACAGGAGTGCTTGTTCCTGCCTGAAAGAGGAGGCTGACTGGCTGGCACGTGTCCCGAGGGGAGCTTTTATGAGTGTGTGTGTGTGTGTGTTTATGTGTGTGTGTGGACGGAAATGTTCGCTAAAGGGAAGAGGAAAACAACACAAAAAAGGCTTACTAAAAATGTTGCTCTCTCTGCTTCAAGGTTGTACTTGGACATATCAAATGCTGTTTTCTATTACAAGACATAAGGGTGTTGGGGATAAACAATGTACCTTCTGGTGTGCACGTGTCCAGCTTGACATATGAAAGTACAGTTACTAACATGTACATCAAATTGTGCAAATATGGTAAAATAGTTTTTTTTATTTCAAATTGGCTTTCAAAGTTTAAAGCAACAGTATATATGCTGAGAGAATTATAGGCATAGAAGTGCATTTTAGAGTTTTGTTTGTCTTTAATTTAGAGCTGCAACTTATAATTATTTTCATCATTAATGAATCTGCCAATTATTTTCCTGACTAATTGATTAAATGTTTGGTAAAAAAACGAAGTGAAAAATACACCATCACAATTTCCTAGACCCCAAGATAGTCTTCAAATCATTTTTTTGTCTGAAGAGCTGTCTAAAACCCAGGCGTAATAAGCAAGACAAGTACACAGTAAATGCTCACATTTAAGAACCAAGAACCATTAAAGGTTTGGCATTTTTGCTTAAAGAATGACTTCAATGCCTAGTAGATTATCAAAACAGTTGCGTATCAATTTTCTGTTGACCTACTTATTGTTTCAGCTCTACAATAACTAACAATAACAGTTTAATCTATCAAACCGCAAACTAAAATCAGTGAACACTAGTCAATTGTATAAATGTTTCAATATTTTTCTAGTTATTAATTTTATAGTTCACAAATTTGAATCCTATTCAAAGGTGAATCACAAATAAACTCCACTTGGACTTTAAGGGAGACTTTTCCTTATGAGAATGTGGTGGCATTATTGTCTTATTATTCTGACTTTAGTAATTTAAATAATAATGGGAGCTTCTGCCACTTAAGATTACTAAAAGCAGACATTAGCACCTAGTGGATCAGAAAAGGCAAGGTTTTTTTTTTTTTTTCCACAGATAAAAAAAAAGAAAAGAAAATCAAATATTTGAAAAAGATTATCCATTGTATTTTGTCATGTTAACTTTGTCCGATACATGTTTTTAAAAGAGAATTTCCTCGGCCTGTTTCTAAGCCCATTTCAGATCAACGTAAAATGACGAATTAAACTCCAGCATCAATACAGACAAACAAAACTATTTAAGAATGATCATTTCTTTCACATTGGTTCTGGTCAACAAGTTAAAACAACTTTCTAAAGCCCTAATTAGCACTTGTCAGTCAATAAATGCATTGCATTCTATATCCTAAAATCTTCCCAAATAACTGGAAAACAAAACTACGAGGTTTTCAAGAGGTGGAAATTACAAAATTAGAAACTTTAAAAACAATAGAAACTCCAAATATTGTTACAATGACAGTGTCTTGACACAATCAATCTCTTCAGTCTAGGCTAAACATTGGACCAACTGAGGTTTTCCAAGGCTACAGCTTTAGTTAATTATCTTAAACCTTTGGAATCTATTACATACAGAGAAGTCTACCTCAACTCAGGGATACAACATCAAGGAAATAAACACAAAAAGTCATATTAACAAAACCCAAGCAGCAAATTATACATGATGCTGTCAAGCAGGTCATAAACAACTAAATAGTTGCACTTGCATACATTAAACGTGGAAATTAACTATTTAAAATCAAGCACTGTGAAAAATGTGATTGAGGTGAAGACAAAATTGAGTGAGGAGCTGGTCTGAGGCAATCTGACAGAATCATTGTGCAACGGCTTGTATAGCTTGGCTGGCTTCCTCTCTTGCAGCCTTGTCTGAGGTATCCCTATCTGTCGCAGCCTCCACTGAAGCTGTGTCGGCTTTATGCAGTTCAGTCATGTCTTCACCCACATTTTCCAATGCAGCATTATCTGGGGCTGCCACGTCCTGGGTATTCATGTGTGAGGCTGGCACATCCATTAAAACCATGTCTGTGGCAACCGTGTCTGCTGCTGCAGCCTTGTCCTGAGCATCTGCTTCTGAGGGACCACTGTCCATGGCTGCTGTGTCCACAGCAGGCTTGTTCCTGGCCGTCTTGTCTGAGGCCCCCTGTTCAGTCCTCTCCACGTAGAAGAGGATGTAGGCCTTGGCCTTCCTCACTGTGTCCTCATTGGTCAGAGTCACGGTGCTGTCGTTGAAGTGGTACCATCGACCCTCGTGGCTGCCATATGCTGTATAATGTCCTGATCCAACCCTGTGAACACAGACACACATATCACCTTCTGCTGTCTGGCTTTTTACAAGACTGCATGTATTGCTGCTGAAGTGAGAGGGACACCATCAGCTCTGCAGTGCAACATTGCCACCTAGAGGCCAAAATGTAAAACAGCAGCAGTTTGATAAACAATTATTGGCATACCTTAATGCATTTTTCAAGGACTCTCCGTGTTAATGCCTTTCAGAGTTTAGTGGCTACATGAACTACTTGTTAAACTGCAGCTTTTCTACAAAATTGCATCTTAATTGTTTATACAGCAAATAGGTGACTGACAGCCAACTTTGGTAGGCAGAGCTGGTCGGCAGATGACAATGTTTAGATTCCTAGTTGAATGTTAAACTTTTTTTCTTCTCCAGGGGGAAAACACCTATCGACTCCTAGATAGATGGAAAACACCGATAGATAGATGGAAAACACGATAGATAGATGGAAAACACCGATAGATAGATGGAAAACACCGATAGATAGATAGAAAACACCGATAGATAGATAGAAAACACCGATAGATAGATGGAAAACACGATAGATAGATGGAAAACACCGATAGATAGATGGAAAACACCGATAGATAGATGGAAAACACCGATAGATGGAATAGATGGAATAGATGGAATAGATAGATAGATAGATAGATAGATAGAAAACACCGATAGATAGATGGAAAACACCGATAGATAGATGGAATAGATGGAATAGATGGATAGATAGATAGATAGATAGATAGATAGATAGATAGAAAACACGATAGATGGATGGAAAACACCGATAGATGGATGGAAACACCGATAGATGGATGGAAAACACCGATAGATCGATACAGTGAGGAAAATAAGTATTTGAACACCTTGCTATTTTGCAAGTTCTCCCACTTAGAAATCATGGAGGGGTCTGAAATTGTCATCGTAGGTGCATGTCCACTGTGAGAGACAATCTAAAAAAAAAATCCAGAAATCACAATGTATGATTTTTTAACTATTTATTTGTATGATACAGCTGCAAATAAGTATTTGAACACCTGAGAAAATCAATGTTAATATTTGGTACAGTATCCTTTGTTTGCAATTACAGAGGTCAAACGTTTCCTGTAGTTTTTCACCAGGTTTGCACACACTGCAGGAGGGATTTTGGCCCACTCCTCCACACAGATCTTCTCTAGATCAGTCAGGTTTCTGGGCTGTCGCTGAGAAACACAGAGTTTGAGCTCCCTCCAAAGATTCTCTATTGGGTTTAGGTCTGGAGACTGGCTAGGCCACGCCAGAACCTTGATATGCTTCTTACAGAGCCACTCCTTGGTTATCCTGGCTGTGTGCTTCGGGTCATTGTCATGTTGGAAGACCCAGCCTCGACCCATCTTCAATGGTCTAACTGAGGGAAGGAGGTTGTTCCCCAAAATCTCGCAATACATGGCCCCGGTCATCCTCTCCTTAATACAGTGCAGTCGCCCTGTCCCATGTGCAGAAAAACACCCCCAAAGCATGATGCTACCACCCCCATGCTTCACAGTAGGGATGGTGTTCTTGGGATGGTACTCATCATTCTTCTTCCTCCAAACACGGTTAGTGGAATTATGACCAAAAAGTTCTATTTTGGTCTCATCTGACCACATGACTTTCTCCCATGACTCCTCTGGATCATCCAAATGGTCATTGGCAAACTTAAGACGGGCCTTGACATGTGCTGGTTTAAGCAGGGGAACCTTCCGTGCCATGCATGATTTCAAACCATGACGTCTTAGTGTATTACCAACAGTAACCTTGGAAACGGTGGTCCCAGCTCTTTTCAGGTCATTGACCAGCTCCTCCCGTGTAGTTCTGGGCTGATTTCTCACCTTTCTTAGGATCATTGAGACCCCACGAGGTGAGATCTTGCATGGAGCCCCAGTCCGAGGGAGATTGACAGTCATGTTTAGCTTCTTCCATTTTCTAATGATTGCTCCAACAGTGGACCTTTTTTCACCAAGCTGCTTGGCAATTTCCCCGTAGCCCTTTCCAGCCTTGTGGAGGTGTACAATTTTGTCTCTAGTGTCTTTGGACAGCTCTTTGGTCTTGGCCATGTTAGTAGTTGGATTCTTACTGATTGTATGGGGTGGACAGGTGTCTTTATGCAGCTAACGACCTCAAATAGGTGCATCGAATTTAGGATAATAAATGGAGTGGAGGTGGACATTTTAAAGGCAGACTAACAGGTCTTTGAGGGTCAGAATTCTAGCTGATAGACAGGTGTTCAAATACTTATTTGCAGCTGTATCATACAAATAAATAGTTCAAAAATCATATATTGTGATTTCTGGATTTTTTCTTTTTTTAGATTATGTCTCACACAGTGGACATGCACCTACGATGACAATTTCAGACACCTCCATGATTTCTAAGTGGGAGAACTTGCAAAATAGCAGGGTGTTCAAATACTTATTTTCCTCACTGTAGATCAGACAGACAGACAGACAGACAGACAGACAGACAGACAGACAGACAGACATTAATTTCAACTTCTCCGTCTGTGTATTTAAATAGGGGTACTTCATCTACTCACCCAGATCCATGATGGACTACAACAGCAACAAGGTCATACAGGCAGCTTTCCGGTAATGAATTATCTGGCTGCAAACATAAAAAAAACAAGATAAGATACTTCTTTTCTGGGCTCTCAATTCCAACCAAAACATCATTCCTCAAAGATTTACAACTTAAAAGGAGACACTTAGCAGCTGGACATGTATGCAAGCCAGAGGTCTCAAACATAAAAGTCAGAAAGGTTTCACATGAAAATGATGGTATTCTTAAATTCCCAAAAACCTTGGTAGTTACAGAGTCAGCACGACAGAGGACAGAAGGACGAGAGGCTCCACCAACTCCAATACGATAAAACTTAAAGAATGACAACAAACAGGAATAATTTCATAGGAAACTCAAGTTTACACTACAAACTCCACTCAGAGTTTAACAGATAACAGAATTGCTGTCGAACAGTGCCCCTGGAGGCATCAGTTCAGACACTTCAGAGGGTAAACGCTCTGACCTTAGACCATAGACTGTAAAAATGACAGACAAAGCTTCCGGGCCTGAAAAGTGAAGCCAATGCGGAAGTACCTTAAACCTGCATTCTTAACTCTTCTTCTAATTTTCAGCAGGGGGCGACTCCACTGGTTGCAAAAAGAAGTCTGTTACTATAGAAGTCTATGGGAAAATAACCCTTTTTCTCACTTGATTTATTACCTCATTAAACATTTTCATAATGTGTGTAGGCTGTGTACATTAAAATAGCCTCGACCTTGCTATAGGGTTAATTGGAAAGTTAATTGGAACATTTTGTCGCCTAAAAATGTCTTGTTCAGCGTTATGCCAACCAAGTTAGCTAGCTACCGCTAGCTGGTAATGTAAGAGAAAGTTTGCCGATTTTCTGTGGCAGTACCCAGAGGTCCGCGTTCACCCGCCGGTAAATCTCCGCTGGACGACTCGCTTCAGAAGGGTTGAAAATCTACAACTTTCCCCCTTTGGCATTAGCTTAACGTGGCACCATTGCAACCTTAAACAACACAGGCTTGGCCGCCTCATCCTCTTCAGCTCCCCCCTCTCAAAAATCGTCAACCAACCAAAACTCGAGGCTTCAAAACAGCAGTCCAAAAACCAATGGGTGACGTCACAGATGCTGCGTCCACTATTTTTACAGTAGTCTGTATCATATGATTTACACAATAAAGTAAAAAAACAAAAAACAAAAATACAATCCATGTCTTTGACACAGAATGGCCTAAGTACATTACATGCTCTACACAACTAACCAATCAAAATTACATCAGCAGCAGGAATGCCAAACACAGTCATGGAAACAAGTGCGGGCCTTCTTATATACTGTCTATGCCTATATGGCTGGTTGCAGATCGGTCACTAATGCAAGTATCCCCCAGTGATCCAAATAGTAAATAATAAATGCACTACAGATGGTGGTACAGATGGTAACTGATTTGCCCATTACAGTTCATCCTTAAATTTAACATTTACATTTCTTTCTCCCTTTATCACAATCAAACTCTCAACAAGATTATTTCCATTATTGATTAACCGGTCAACTATTTTCTCAATGGGCGTCCGAACAGCTCAGTTGGTAGAGCGTGCGCCCATATATAGAGGTTTACTCCTCAACGCAGCGGGCCCAGGTTGGACTCCGATCTGCGGCCCTTTGCTGCATGTCATTCCCCCTCTCTCTCCCCTTTCATGTCTTCAGCTGTCCTGTATAAATAAAGGCCGAAAAAAACAAACCAAAAAAAAAAACAACTATTTTCTCAATTACTCATTTAGTCTATAAAATGTTAGAAAACTGAAATATGCCGTCCCAAAGCCTAAATTGACGTCTTCAAATGTCTTGTATTGTCCGACCAACAGCATCAGTTCTCATAGAAAACTAAGAAAACCAGCAAATCCTCACATTTGAATTTTAAGCATTTTTGCTTAAAGGTGCTCTAAGCGATGTTGGGTGACAGCCGTTCTTGCTGACGTTCAAAGTATTTTCAAAAAGGAGGCTAGCTCGCCCCTCCCTCCTCCCCCAAATCCTTCTTGTCGGTTATTGGCTGGAACGCTGGAAGACTGTTATGTTTCATGGTGCAGGTTGGCCAGTTTGTTTTTGTTGGCGTTTGTGGAGCCTGGGCTGTCTACAGAGACCGCGTTTTATTTTACAGTGTGTTCAGGGGACAGGCAGCTAGCGGATAGTGAGGAGATGTTTGCTTTATGTGACAAAAAATGTTGTAGCCTAAAAAACACATGACATCGCTTAGAGCACCTTTAAAACAAAGACTGACATTTAATCAACTATCCAGATAGTTGCCGAATAATTTAATGCTGATCTAATTGATTGTTTCAGCTCTATTAGTGTGTACATGATGGAATTTTAAGACAATTCCCATTATTTTCTAGATGTAGTGTATCTCTGGTCAGACAGCAGAGGCCAACATTGATTTCTCTGGTTGTCAACTCGCAAAACGTTTTTTTTCTCTGTGGATATAAATCCATCATCAGCTGACTAAGAGGAAAATTCAGTTTAACTTAATCACCAGTTTGGCAAAGGAGCAATTGTAATTTATGTATATAAAAAGACTGTCTATATCTATATTTTAAAAAGTCTTTTCTTCATGCTGTCTGCGGCTCCACTGCTTGTGCCCAACTTATAATGCAGCCATTTTAGTTCATATTTCACATGCATTACCAAGTCAGCTGTCAGTATTTCGCTTGAGATCTTTCCATGGTGTGACTAGTGTCTTGATTCATTTTCAGTTACCAAACCATACCTCTTCATTACGAAGGTTTGAATTTAGCACAAGCACTCTAAATTCTTGTGGTATTGTGGTGTTGTCTATAAGTATAACTGAGGTAATGTAAACTATGAACATTTCGCCAAACTTGTATTTCTCCTGGAATTTTAATAACATCAGACACAGAAAAGCAGGGATGGCTTATTGATACAAGTTTTTGTGAGGATGTTTATTTATTTTGCAAAACTGCAGCTAATTTTGAAAGGGCACAGCTGGCCTCCGATTATATATATATATATATATATTTTTTTTTTTTAATATATATATAATAATAAATATATATTATTCCTTGTTTTTTCATATTTTTTAGACTGATTTCAAATATACAATTTAAAAACTACATTGTGAAATTCTGTGATTTCTCTGTTTTGAGCTCACCTCAAGTAAGTAGCCTCTCATGTCCATGCCTTTCAGTGGAAATTCCACATAGGTATCCACCTTGTTTCTCAAAAAGGCCGTCCAGTGAAACCTTTTAAGGTGCAGACACAAAACCTAATAATACAGGAAATAAAACCAATCCAATTATACCCAAACACAACATTTTCCCAACTACTTTACTTGCATGCAATACACTTTCAAATGAGTAAATTGTTAATAAAAAGGATTGAGAATTTCTGTCTCTACCTTTGGCAGCTTCTGGATCCAGAACTTCTTTGTGGATTTCTGTCGTTTTTTACACTTATGGCAATAGTACAGCTCTGTTTCATCAAGTTCTTCCAGGTCAGTGAAGCTACGTACGCAGTCTAAAAGAAAAACCAAATAATAGAAAATGGGGCCATTAATCTCAGGAGTACAGAATTAGAAACTAAAACTGCCACCAAAAAAAAAAGAAGTCTAATGAGTCATTACCTCTGACAGTGGAAAACTTACCACGTAAAGTGCAGGTCGGCCCTGGCTCCTGGTCCTTACTTCTCTTTTGTCTGAACTGGCTGGGAATGTCCAAAGACAGATCTGAGTGAAAAAGAGTGGAAATAAATGATCTCATACCTCTTAGTGCTTTAATTATATGTCCTTTAGTAACTGTTTGCATTCTTTCTTTTTCATTAAAAAAAGAGAAAAAATACTGAGTCTTTTTTCAACTTGCTGTATCTGGCTGTTCACTAACAAAGGTTGTTGTCTTACCAAGAAATGGATCAAACTTCCGAGATTCTGTTCCACATATCAGACAGTTGACTTCATTCTGAAGTATGCCACCAAAATTGGATGTGACCACACTGGCAGTCCCATTTCTGTTCAACATAAAGCAGTTTTAATTGGGGCTGTCAATCAATTGAAATATTGAATCGCAATTAATCGCATGAATGTTCATAGTTAACTTACAATTGATCACTAATTAATCACACTTTTTTATCTGTTCTAAATGTACTTTAAAAGGGGATATTTGTTCAAGTTTTTAATGCTCTTATCAACATGGGGGCGAACAAATATGCACCTCACATGTGGGAAAATAAAGGCTCACAAAAACACCCCTTTCTACTAAGTGGGATCAAAGCAGGGTGATACAAAAAATTAATAAAAAAAAAAAAGAAACAAAAGTGTGAGAGAAACTGACTTGGTGGAGGCTATGTGCGACGCGAGGCATATGCTGGAACGGGAGTTGCCTGGCCGCTGCAATCATGTTGTGTGCACCATAAGTTTGCAGTCTATGTTCAATGTCCCACTGTCTGGCTACTTGCAGAAAAGTGCTCGGCGCACGTGGCAGAAACACATTCAACAAAAATTGTAAGGTTGCATGGGCTTACATGCAGCATTTGCCTTCCGCAGTGGAAAGTCTGACCCCATCCTGAGGTGAGAGTGAATGAGATGCCCCGTTGCGACTGTACTGGAGCTCCCTGTGGAGGTGGTCCAGCAGGTAACGCATGAACTCATGTGCATCCTGCTGCTGATAGCCTCTGGACACAAAAACACAGATTTAAATGGCATTAGTGTGATAAATCACAATAGTTTCAGTCTGTGATGCTTAATGCATCTTCGATAATATCTTGACTATAATATGCTACACTTAAAGAGATATTTCGATTCAAATCCAGCTCTGTGCCATCTTAGTGTGGGCATTGTATGCTGGTTTAAAATCAGCGAGTACCCCTTTAAGCAAATTGACAGAAAACAGAACTAAGAAGTAAATCGTTTATTGCTCCAGCATAATGAGCTTAATTCTGGCAAATACTCTGTTGGCATACCTGAAACTTGGCATGATTTTCCATATAGCATAAAATAAGGAGTCTGGACTGAAGGCCGTCTGGCTTCCTTGCCACAGGGAACAAAGGGTTTTCCTGAACTCCTCCACCAAAGACCTGTTCAACATAAAGCAACCCTGTTACCCTGCAGCACAACCGGGGACAATCAACATCTTAAGCCTGTCTAATACTCTATGGGTAAAACTAAGTTTACATAAGACACCAAGACTTATAAATACTTGACACACAAACACAAACAACCTTGTCAGATTACATTACAATGTACAGTGTTTTTTTCTGGTCATTCATTGTAGTAGTGCAGTGCCCGTTCAAAACAGGTCTGTTTGGAATGGGCTGATTGCTTGGTCTCCTGTATTGCTGCTTGCAGCTTTCTCAAGAACCGCTTTACTCCGAAATGACTCACAGAAGGCCCCCAAAGCACTTAATATGCAACCATAGGCCTATACTACTGACTTACTGTGTACTTGTTCTTCAGTAGAAAACATTTACCTGACAGACAACGTTGCAGATTAAATTAAAATGTGATCCAATTACTATCCAGCATTATATAAGAGTTGAAAATCTCCACCTTTAAGTACACTGCAAGTTTGTAATCGTTAACGAAAATGAACGAAATAACGAAAACTAGGTGTCAGTGAACAGTCGTTAACTGAAATAAAAATTAAAACGAGATAACTAAACTAAAACTGTAATGTCTGTTTGCAAAACTAACTAAAATAAAATTATCGAGTAAATATCCTTAGTTTTCGTCTTTGTCGATGTCTTTCATAGAGCAAATAATGTTATCTTTCCGACCATAACATTTCCCGTAGACATGTAGAGTTTCCGACTGGGAACCCAGAAATTCCGACATTCCATGTCAAATTGAACACAACATAGTCCATGCCCCTCGCCTGGCATCATTGCGGTACCGAAAGTCGGAAGAAAGTGGCAGTCCTATTTGATTATGACTGTGTCAGATAAAAGCAACTGCCTTGCAGGGGAAGGTGGTAAAATATGTGGATGCTTTATTACAGGGAAAAATCCCACGAATTTGAAAGTACATTTGAGAAGCACACACAAGCTAGGAGGCTAACCTAGCTTACCATAACAAGGTAAAGGAGACCGCAAAGCCTCCTTTCCCCGAAACAGAAGCTAACCCCGGTACAGGGCATGGATACAGGGCCAGGCAGCATGACAGAGACAACAGCAGGACAGAGAACACATAGGAGGGCTTTCACCGGCGACCCGATAGCTGCTGGTTAGTAAATACGCAGGAACACCAAAAGCGGGAGGAAGCGTGGGTTAATATGTGGATTGATACTGGGATGTCTACACAACTGTGAGAGTTGATTGACTTCAAAAAGTTCGCCACTTTACTCGAACCAAAGTTCAAAACACCTGTTCATGTATGTCTTCTTTAGTCTGTTGGCTATTTAGGTTTTTTTCCTGGAACACGTCACTTACACATTTTGCACTTACTGCGGCGTCTTGTGTAGACTGTTTACATATTTATGACCATATGTAGGCTACGTTTTATGTACTGGTGTTATTGTTGAATACATTGTGAATACATATTTCTAAAATTGTATGATGTTTTTGTTGAGTTATTATTACACAATACTTTTTCTGACCTCTTTGAATCCCCCGACAAATAACCCATATTACAAAAAAAGACTAAAACTAATAAAAACTAAACTAAAACTAAGCATTTTCAAAAAATAAAAACTAAACTAGCAAACCTGCTTTAAAAACTAATTAAAACTAAACTGAATTTGAAAACAAAAAGTCAAAACTAAATAAAAATAAAAACTAATGAAAAATGCAAAACTATAATAACCTTGGTACATTGTGATGATAATGCCTCTCTAAGAAAATATTTCTGAAACAGTCATCTTCCATGATCACTGACAAATAACAATTTTGTCAATTTTATATTTGTTGAAAATATTTTTTTAGATTAATGCACTCTGTCCATGAAACCTCCCTCCTACAGAAGAGGACCTTACACACTGTTGTCCCCTTGGCTTCGGGTGTGGTACATCCTTCTTCCTGCCGTCTTACCACTGCGTAGAGCCACTGCAGGCAACTCCTTGAAATAACAGCTGAACTGCTCGATGTTGCTGTCAAGAAACATGATTTTGTATTAACAGTTTTGACACCGAAAATTAGCAAAAAATATAGCAGGCAGGAACATCCGTAAATAAGCGTGAGTGGCCTAAGCACACTGTGTTAGAAAGGAACAGAGTACATTACTATAAAGCCCTTTACATATAAGATGTTTTGGCTTTTTATTGCAGAAAAATCAATCTATATTACATTATTGCTGTCCCTTATCCAAATCATGCCAGTTCTTTTTAGATTTACTGATTCTTTTAATTACTTATTGACTTTTTAATGGGGAAACCAGTGTTGCCATGCAAGGATAATATAAATACAACTATTATACAACTAGAAATCCACAGCCATAAGTTAGCTTTATAAAAAGGTACATTTCAAGTTCATGCAAATTGATTTTATGACTGAAAACTAATGGCTGCCTGGAAATTAGGAAAACTGATTGCTTATTTCAAAAATCTATGGCATGCTTTAGTAAATGGCCAGCTGTACTATAAAAATGTATTTGATATAAAAAGGTTAATGTGAAAACACACCAGTCCTTTGGGAAACAGAAAAAATGTGTGTTGGCTGGGAAATCTATCCTTTGACTGTCTTGTTTCAAAGCACCCTGTGTGATTCCTCTGACTGCGCCCGAGACTGTATTAATAAAGGATGACTGGTCGTGGGGCCCTGGGTCTACAGGGGCAGAGCTACTGATCATGCCGCAAACCCAGTTTACCAACAACATTCTTCATTTTCAGTGCAGAGCCTTACCTGAGGGATTGCAGAATTGCATTCATGAAGCAAGTGTTGCCTAAATTCCGCAGGCCTGTAGCACCTAAAGCCGCCCCATCCTGACAGAAAGAAGAAATGCATAAAGATATACATTCAATTTACCTTTTTTTATTTAAAAAAAAAAAAAAAAAAAAAAAAAAACATGACTTAAAAAATGTGGAGTGGCTGCAACGTACGGCAGCTTCTTTAAAAAAAAAAAAAAAAAAAATCAATCATAATATTTTTCAGCCACTTACACTGTCTTTCAACAACTTTCCATCTGGAGCTGGGCTTTCCTGGAGTTTTCTTTTCCTCTGTCTGTCACCCATCAGTGCTGAGCTTTAAGAGGGAAAAACATTTTATTTTTTGGGCAGATACATCTTAAATTCGCCTTTTTAGTCAAACACTGTCAAACTACCAAGACTAATAGTACATTTGAAATAGTTATATACATACTTTGACATGTCTAATGATGATAGAATTAAACAATGAAACAAAAACATATTTAAAGACTTTATTCTTGAGATTTGTACTTACTTTTCTAAACTCTGCAGATGTTCCCTCACTTTCTGCACCTGCCCAAGTTTGGTGTCATTGACAACAAAGTCATCACATCTGTAACTATAAAATCCACATTAGTCAAGACATATACATATTAAAAAAAAAAAGTAATCCACTTATTGAGATTTGGACCCATTAAACTTTGCATAAGAATTGCTGTATTGTTTCACTGTGGTAGCATGCAACATTTAACCATGTGTAAATGTGGCAGAAGGGATTTTCATCAAATACTTCTCAATATAGTTTATAATATTTGGATCACCATTTTTTTGCTTGTAATTAGCACGTAATCATTTTGTGGCATGTAACCATAAGAATGTTGGATCACTTACAAAGTAACTGGTTGGCTTCATGGTGATGATGATATAAAGAAACATTTGGTTTCCATTACAACACCATTAACAATCCTTTAACTGTTTTTATGACTGTACTTTTTGCAGGCCCCACAGTGAGTCACAGATTGTAGAAATAAATAGGTTGAAGGACACTTACCAAAATATGCTGTAGTTGCTGCAGTCCATGCAGACAGAATGATGAGATTTCTCTTTTTCCTGTTTCTCACCCTTCTTTTGACTACTGCCAACGACTTGGCTGTCTTCAAAGTGTTTCTTTGCATGTCCATTGACGTATCTATATAGTAAGAGATTACTTTATAACACACAACATCTGGAACTACCAGAAAATAATCTAATTTAAACAGTTACGGGTATTGGCCTAAGTTACACTCACAAATTTTATCAAAAAATCTGCCCCAAAAAATAGATATTGCGGTTCTGATCTCGAGAACAACTATGCTGCTCCTCATCAACCAGAGCATCTGTTATTCTGAAGAGAAAAATCCCTGATGATCTTTGAAAACCCCAGAGTTATTAAACACCACAAGCTAATGTGTTGATAGTATTTCAAGCTTGGCCTACATTCCTTTGTCCAATCAAAGATGGTAACTGGAAATTACATGTTTCCTTGTTTGATTAGATAAGATTAGAAGAGTCTTTGAGGATTCTGGAAATACTTCCAAAACAGTGTTAAGTCTTGGTAAATTACATGTTTTTTTTAAATACTGACAAAGAATAAAACAGATGCTTAGCTCTGTGACTTAAATGAAAGTATATTACACAAGAAGCAGAAACTGGGGTTAGCCAGTACTATCCTAATACAATCGCAGCGCTGTGAGAATGTTTTAGCCAAATACTTAATGTGTATGTTGTTAACCTCAGGTTTTAAGGGCCATTTTTATACACAGACAGGTAACACTGACTACAATATTTCTGTGTGTATTGCAGCCATTACATGGTTGTATGCAGTGGTGCCCAAACGTCTGAACATGTGAAGGACCCCTAAACTGATAAAAATTAGACCACTGACCCCTATTTAATACGATTTTATCCAAGGGACCCCCATCTGATAGGATTTTTGATTTAAGATGTCTTAATACACAAAATATATGAAACCCATGACCAAAATAGTCATACATTCTGTCATTGTGTTACTTATGGATGGAATTACAGTAAAAAATGTAGTGAAAAAATTATTTAATTTTTAGCTGGGGAACCCCTGAAGGACCCGTGTGGGAATCAATGATATAATTGACTTAAAAGGACTGAGACACACCAGAGCATTAGTTAAGTTCGTAGTTTGGTATGTTTGCTACTCTGAGCACAGCTTTAGTTGCCAACAAATCGACAACAACTTACCTTCCACAATGGACCATCAGACAGGTAAGGCAAATCCATGGACTTTTATTAGACCTGCAAACTGGAGATTAAAGATTAAGTCTCAATTAAGAAGTGTAACGTTACATTTTAAGAAGACAATATACTAATGTGTTTTGCTTTTGCAGGGTTTAAAACAAGAAACCATTTGTGAGCCTGAAATGCTGCCCTGGAGGAAATGCGTACAATGTATTGAATAAAGTATTATAAAAATGTAAAACTGCACCATGCCCTGCTTTAATGGACGTTTCCTTTGTGTGTTGACTGTTAATTGTGATCTGCCCTTGTGATATCTGTTGTTTTGACATATAGCTACATTATATCGCATGTGGCAGTATCGGGGCCAGCTAAGGCTTGGATCCAAATTATTGCGCGCAGACACTGTAAAGTATGTATCCGCTAATGTCGATTTTAGTAAAGTTAAATGAAAGGATGACAAACACTTCTCTTACCGTTGCAACACCAGGAAGACGGAGTACCGTTAGGGAACCTAGAGGTATCGATAGGACAGCTCACATTTGAGTTCAGATGAGGGCACTCCATCAGTTCACAATTCTGAGTAAGTCAGCTAGCTAATGCTTCAGGTCCTAGCCAGCACTACCACACCAACGGTAAGAGGAAAAAGGCAGCTAACAATAGGTAGCCAATTAACCTATTCTAGCTAGCTAACGTTAGCTAGCCAACTAACGTTACTTCTGCTCGCAAACGCACGTTTTCCTGTCTTTGCTGACGCTAACACGTTTCGTAGCTGCTATATTTCTTGCATAATTTCAGGGTACAAAAGTTTACAGAAAAAAAAGGTAATGCCGTTTCAACCCTGATATATTGTAAGTTAAAATAGTAACGTTATCTTTGGTTTATAAGGTACTAGCTAGATAACTGCTGGCGTTTGCCTTTGCCTCAAACAAATGAAAATAACTTGAGGAAGTGACGTTGTGTCTGCCGGCTCGGCCAGAATCTTTGGCCAACTATAAAACAAAGATGAAACAGCTTCTGGGAGTTACGTTTGACTACTTCCTACTTCGCTTACACTATGGCCGCTTAGAGTAACTGTAGGTGCCTCATATTTCGGTTGGCAGTCTTTTCTATTGGATTTATACTTATACCTATTGGGAAGCTCTACTATTTAACCTAATTAAGCCATGTTGTGAGACTTGCGTGACATAACTTTTAGATGTATCATCGTGTTGCGCATGCGTAGTAGCGAGTCACTGCCTCGCTTCGGATAAGTTTTTTTCCTTCTTTTTCCCCCCAAAACGTTATTATTTAATTAAAAATACAATAGCACGAGGAACACAGTAAATGACAATAGTTTATACATCCATTGTTTCCATAGACAGTGGAATAAATGGACACAGCGACGCCATAGACTTCCACGGAGACCCTGGTGATGGCTGAGCGTACTGCGCAGCTGCTGCGCAGCCTCAAACTCTAAAGTCTTCTGGTAGCTGTGCCAAGAGAAACCCATAGACAGTAAAAGAAGTGACTAGAATCGACTTTAAAATATACTTTTTGATTGGAATCGTTTGAGTAGCCTAGTCTGCAGTTCTTAGTAACATTTCACCATATAACATTCCAACATGTAATTGTGAGGTGTTAAATCATGCAAGTTAGGCTAATAAATCATGGTCAAAAACACTTGAACAGAACGTTTTTCTTTATTTCACATTAGGTTGTAGTCTAGGACATGTTTTATGACTTCCGACCATGATGAAAGGGATCCCCTAGAGGGGAACAATGCAGCTTAATTTACCTTAACTGAACAGCTTCGGAGTCATTGGAATGGTTATATGACTTTTTTCAAGTTGAATGGTAGTCGTCTCGCTCCCCCCTAGCGCCTGAGAGCTGAAAAACCACACTTGCAACTTTCGGCCAGCGAGCCACCGGCCTCAGCGTCAGGAAGTATCACGTGATATCAGGTCTCGCGATGTATCGAATTGCTTCACGGCACTGCACCATAGACTGTATATAAAAATGGACCAACAGATCCCGTTGCTCTGGACAGAGACCAGTGAAGGCATGGATGTTGTCGGTACACGATCCGTTCTGCCTGCACGATCCGTTCTGCACATGCGCAAGATAATACTGTTTTACGTATCCATACGACCTGCACGATCTGTTCCACGCTAGCCTATGGCTAGCCTCCACCGGGAAGCTAACGTTAGTTTAGCTAACAGCTAATTCGGCTAACCGTTAGCTGACAGCTAGATTCAGTCTAAAATAACGTTAACTCAAACGTAATGGGAAAAGCAGGCTACAGCTAAATTAAGACTTCACAGTAATAACAATAAAGACAAGTATTGAGTGATTGTATTTTAAATGAGCACAAGTAAAGTAGAACTGACGTAACAGCTGTTATATATGTTAGGTGTTTGTTATATATGTCAACATTTATTTTCAAGTTTTATTTTGAGGGTCTTTTAAAGTTATTACATGCTGTCTCAGCTAGCAGTTAGCCGAATTAGCTGTTAGCTAAACTAACGTTAGCTTGGCTGTCGACCGGAAGCGTGGAACAGATCGTGCAGTGTCGTAAATCCTCGTACAACCGCGCATGCGCGAACATTTTGCGCATGTGCAGAACGGATCGTGCAGGCAGAACGGATCGTGTACCGACAGATGTATGAGTGAAGGCCGTTAGAAGCACTTTTCCGGTGAGCGCTGAGCGTTACTGCGCAGCCTCCAACTGAGAGAGACGACGTAAATGTGACGTGAGCAACGTGTCTGAAAGTTGTAAGTCTTCTGGTAGCTGTGCCAAGAGAAATCTCAATCATTCCCAATCTTGCAGAGACGTAGAGTGTAGGTATATATAAGGAGATAACATAGGCACAGGCTAATTATTGATCACTAAAATGATAGTTAACATTAGTAATTACACTTAAACAGCTAATGTGAGACGAAACTGCCTGCGCGCTTCTCCTGTACTATACGGTAATTCCTCTACTATGCGACAGTAAGTCGCGTGGTTATGACACAATCGTTTGCCTATTTTTATAAAAACGTCTGCTACGGGGCCATAACGTGAGGTACAAGGTAATGGAGCCTTTTATACATTGTCGTGTTTCTTGAGAAATAAACAATGGACAAATAGAGTCTTTAAACGCTTCAGATGTAAAGTTATTCTCTGTCAAAGTGACGTCAAAATGAATGGCAGTCAATGGGATGCTAACGGGGGGTGATCGCTTTGTAGCATTAAAATGGCGCCATAGGAGGTTCGCGGTCCGAGGAGAAGCTTACCCCCTTGCACTGCACACATATGCCCATTCAGGAACCGGCTAACAAGGTAGCGATTGAGTTTTTCACACTATTGTCGTGGCTGAGCCAGCAAAAAAGAAGCAGATAGCTAGGAAAGCATTGTCGGAGGAACAGAGAAAGAGGCAACGGCAGACTGACCGAGCAAGGACTCAGACACAAGTAGGACACAACCAAGGGGGTAAGCTTCTCCTCGGAACCAAGGGGGTAAGCCTCTCCTCGGACCGCGAACCTCCTATGGATTTTAATGCTACAAAGCGATCACCCCCCGTTAGCATTCCATTGACTGCCATTCATTTTGGCGCCACTTTGACAGCGAATAACTTTACATCTGAAGTGTTTAAAAACTCTATTTGTCCATTGTTTATTTCTAAAGAAACACAACAATGTATAAAAGGCTCCATTACCTTGTATCTCACGTTATGGCTCCGTAGCAGGCGTTTTTGTAAAAATATGCTAACGATTGTGTCATAACCACGCGACTTACTGTCGCATAGTAGAGGAATTACCGTATAGTACAGGAGAAGCGCGCAGGCAGTTTCGTCTCACATTAGCTGTTTAAGTTTAATTACTAATGTTACCTACACTCTCCGTCTCTGCAAGATTGGGAATGATTGAGATTTCTCTTGGCACAGCCACCAGAAGACTTACAACATTCAGATAGCTTGCTCACGGCACATTTACGTCGTCTCTCTCAGTTGGAGGCTGCTCAGTAACGCTCAGCGCTTACCGGAAAAGTGCTTCTAACGGCCTTCACTGGTCTCCGTCCAGAGCAACGGGATTTGTTGGTCCATTCTTATATACAGTCTATGGTTATTCCACTCGGTACAGCCAAGGAATGAACATTGTATGCGTGAATGAGCACATGTAAGTTTGTTAAATAACCAGAACCCATGTTTCAGTTACCTTAAGTTCTGTGGCAGAGCTTTACTGTGTTTTAAGGACGATTTAGAGAGTTTGATTGATAGTTCATATTTCTGAGTAGATATAATACTGTTTCTACATCGCTGTTATTAAGCTAATGCTAACGCGCTAATGCTAACGCTGTGAGCTGCTAATCTGTGAGTGTAGTATATTGAGATAGTTGATGCTAATGTGACAATTTTATATTCATTTGACATATATGACATACATTCATTTTATTGTCATATTGATTCACTATTGTTTTCTACTCTGATTATTGTTTCAGATACCATACGTACATACATATATATACCTTACAGGTATCAGACTACCTTCCTACATAGACAGGAAGCTGTTCCTACTGTTCAAACCACTGTACCAGATTCTGAACACCAGTAAAGTTAAGTGGAATCAAGACTTCTGCCCCCTTTGTCTATTTCTCTAACCGGAGACCCATTGTAGATGAGGAGCCGGCCTATAGCTGTTACAGATATACATATACATCCTGCTGACAATTCTTACAGTCGCACAGTAGAGAAATTACCGTATAGTATAGGAGAAGCTCGCAGGCAGTTTCAACTTATATTAGCTGTTTAATTACTAATGTTAACTAGCATTTTAGTTAGCAATAATTAGCCTGTGTTATCTCCTTACATACCTACGCTCTCCGTCTCTGCAAGATTCGGAATGATTGAGATTTCTCTTGGCACAGCTACCAGAAGACTTACAACTTTCAGACAGGTTGCTCACGTCTTCGAGCTCAGTTGGAGGCTGCGCAATAACACTCAGCCATCACCAGAAAAGTGCTTCTAATATCCTTCACTGGTCTCCGTCCAGAGCAACGGGATCTGTTGGTCCATTTTATATATGTCAATGTACACAACATAGGAGCTGCCAAATTATCTATTCCAAAGCTGTAGGGGGAGCTCTATAGAGAAACCTGCGAGCAAAAAGCGAGAAAACAGCAAAGAAATGGCCAAAACTGCAACGCGCCTCTTTAACAACATATACTTTTCTTAAAATATCCTAGTTGTTCATGGATAAATGTTACTTCATATGAATTCACTTGCCACATACTGAAGTATTTCCAATCCATCAAAACATTATACATTTATTTTGTTCCGATGCTTTTCATGGACTCTCTATGGGCTTCTCCCTTTACTGTATGCCTCAACGTCCCCCCGTTTGCCCGCGAGCTTCTCCTGACTATACGGTAATTTCTCTACTGTGCGACAGAAAGTTGCGTGGTCATGATGCAATCGTTAGCCTATTTTTACAAAAACGGCTGCTACGGGGCCATAACGTGAGGTACAAGGTAATGGAGCCTTTTATACATTGTCGTGTTTCTTTAGAAATAAACAATGGACAAATAGAATCTTTAAACACTTCAGATGTTAAGTTATTAGCTGTTAGGGTGGCCTCTAGCTCACCCAGTAAGAGCGTTCGCCCCACATTGGCTGAGTCCTGCAGCGGCGCGGGTTCGAATCCGACTTGCTGCTGCAGACGCGGCCTTACCTATGTTTTGCCCGTTTCAATTGAAACAGGCCCTGCTCTCCAAGGGGGGCCCCAATTGAAACAGGCCCTGCTCTCCAAGGGGGGCCCCAACAGACCAGCAAAATCCCATTCATTTTCTCCGTAGGATATTGATTTTCAGCCATAATGTCTAAACCATCCAAGGTAGATTGATCACGAGCTACGAGGTTGTGAAACGAAAGTTTCTGCTCCTATAAAAGCCACAAGGTATGAAATCATGGTCGAACTCGCAGTTACCATGGCGACGTTTACCGCCCCCGCGAACGGCTTAAGCGATCTGAATCTAATATCGGTAGTTTATGTGTTTATACCTTTGCCTTTTTGCCGTTAGGTTAAAATGTTATTTTGAGGAAAAGAATTTTAAGAGGAAATGAAACGTACATATGCCAGTGGTGCTGAAAAACGAAAGATATCGGACAACAAAAGAAAAGCTTTATGCAGTCTACCAAAAGTGACATCTTTCTTTGGTCCAGCATCTGTAACCCTGCCGGCGACAGCAGCGGCCGAACCCCCGTCACAAGATGCTAGCCAAAATACAGATTATCCGTCTTCAACTCAAACTGCTGGCAATAATGATGACCAAACATTGTTAGTAGAACAAGAACATGACGATGAAGTTCCTACCGCTGAGACAGGTGAGGGAGATGCCAGGGAGAAAGCCCCGTTTACAGAGACAGACCCGGGTGCTGGCCAGAGCATATTGCCGATGACCAACGAATTGATATTGTTAGGAGCGGTCCCGTTCAGATAGAGGAGTTTAACTTCCCACAAAGCCAATCACACCGCCGTTTTACCAAGGACAGATATTTCATGAAGATGAAAAATGGAGAAAAGATACGGTCATAAGGTCATGGTTAGTGTACTCAAAATCATCCGATTCAGTCTTCTGTTTCTGCTGTACCTTATTTGGCAAGCGGACGAGTAGTCTCACTCACAGAGGTTTCAGAATGTGGGAACGACTCACTCTCACAATCCAGGATCATGAAAAATCTAATACACACCGTGCCAATATGGACAGCTGGCGCGAGCTGGAGAAGCGCGTAAAAACGCACAGTACCATTGACAATACCTATCAAGAAATGCAAATGTTGAAAAAAAGACAGTGGAACGACGTCATGAAAAGGTTAATTACACCTTGCAGAACGAAACCTTGTTTTCCGTGGCCACAATTCCAACCTACATGAAACAAACAATGGAAACTTTCTAGGTGTGGTGGAGCTGCTTGCAGAGTTTGACCCAGTGATGAGCGAGCATGTCAGACGAGCTGAGACAAAAGAGATTGCTGACCATTATCTGGGGAAAACTATACAAAATGAGCTGATCACTCTTATTGGAGACAAGACAGCAGCAATAATACAAGGAGTAAAACAATCCCATTACTACTCTGTGATAATGGACTGCACCCTGTACGCTGCACACATAGAGCAGCTCTCTGTGACACTGCGCTTTGTCAGGTGCCAAATCGGTGCCGGGGCTACTGTTGGAGAGCATTTTGTCGGTTTCCTACCAGTGCTTGACACATCAGGCTCAGGGCTAACAGATGTATTCTTGAAGCATTTGGAGAAGTTAGGCCTGGATGTCGAAAAATGCAGGGGACAGGCGTATGATAACGGTAGCAACATGCGGGGGCAAAATAGCGGTGTGCAGAAAAGGGTGCTTGATATCAACAAAAAAGCACTGTTCATGCCATGCGCCAGCCACAGTCTAAACCTCGTCATTGTAGATGCTGCGAAGTCAACAGTGGAGTCTGTGAGCTTCTTTGGGGTGCTGCAACGTCTGTACACCATTTTCAGCTCCTCCACACAGAGATGGGAGATTTTCAAGACAAACGTACCACAGATGATCCTAAAGGCCATATCCAACACGCGATGGGAATGCCGCGTGGAAAGTGTGAAAGTGCTGCGCTATCAGCTTCCTGCTGTCGGCGAAGCTCTTCTCTCACTGGTCGATCATGCAACAGAAAAAGGTATGTACGAGTCGAGTGTGTGTTATTTTGCTTTGTGATAGACAGTCTATGATTTTAGTGTGTTAGGCTACGTATTAGGGTGTTTTTAACCTATTTAAAAACTTAAACCAGACCCGGTGCCAGGATTATATTGAGCTGTTTCAGTACAATGGACAGCGGCGCATGGCATTATAAAGCGTCATTATAAATTGTTGAAATTTAAAAAACAACATTATTGTTATTATCAGGTGACAATGTGACTGCGTCTGCTCTCAGAGGCCTTGAACAGGAGATAACGAGCTGGAAATTCCTGCTTACTGTCATCATCTGGTACAACATTCTACATGAGGTTAATCGTGTCAGCAAGCTGCTCCAGAGCCCACAAGTTGGGATTGATGTGCTACAGTACGAGGTAGGATATGTTCTTAAATTCCTAAAGGAATACAGAGAGAATGGCCTTTCATCCGCCCAGACAGATGCTAGAGACATCGCGGAAGAGATGGAGATGCCAATGGTCTTCCCCACTACACAAGGCCGAAAACCCAAACGCCAGTTTCCGTACGAGCCCCAAAATCCGGATCCTTCCTTAACAGTGACACCCGAGGAAAAGTTCAGGAGAGATGTTTTCCTCCCACTAGTGAACTCTGCCATTACAGGCACTAGTGAGCGCTTCAAGTTGATGGAGACATTTCATGGTCTGTTTGGTTTCATTTATAGAAGAGAGGAAATGAAAAGGGCCGTGGAAAGTTACACCCTCAAAGAAAGCTGCGCAAATATAGAAAAAACCCTCGGCGATGTGGACGCTGAGGACCTTGTGCGCGAGATCTCGGCTGCTGTCACTGCTGTGCCAGCAAAAGAAACCACTGGCCTGCAGATTCTGAGCTACATTTACAGAAACAATTTAGTTGAACTGTATCCAAACCTCAGCATTGATGACAGTGCCTGTGACTGTAGCAAGCGGAGAGAGGAGTTTCTCTCGCTTGAAGCTAATAAAAACACACCTGAGGACAACAATGCTCCAGGAGCGGCTGTCAGCTCTCGCTCAGATATCTATTAAGCACGAGGTGACAAAATCGCTGGACAAAGATGAACTTATCAGGGCATTCTCAGCACTCAAACACAGAAGGGTGGATTTCTAAAAAGGGCTCAGGTGAAATCTACGCCCGCCGCCCGGTGAGCTGTCCACGGTACTGAAAAAACGCAGAGCCCTCGTTATTTATGATAAGTTCGGTTCAGTGTCAGTCAGACACTTTCTTCTTTGCTTTTGTTAAATAATTCAAGTTGAGGGGATGTTTGAGCTGTTTTTTTTTTTAAAGTCAGCCCAGACAGCTGAAAATATACTGTGCAAATCAATTAAGCAGAGAAGCTGGCGTCCGTGAAAGGGCGAGGCTTATTCCAATGTAAAACGCTGTATAATTATACATAGTTTTAATCAAATAAGGTTGGATTATTACTGTGTTGAGGTGCCTGTCCGTGAAGCTGACAGTGCACGTAATAAAATAATATACCATTGATGCAAACCAACAGGAATCCTTGCTTTTTCTGCTCTATTATGTTTATGTTTTATGTGGGTAGGGCCCCATATTAGTTATTGAAACGGGCCCCCAGATGCTTAAGGCCGCCGCTGGCTGCGTGTCATCCCACATCTCTCTCCCACTTTCCTGTCTATCCACTGTCACTCTATAATAAAGGGAAAAGCCCCAAAAAAATAATCTTAAAAAAAAGAAGTTATTCGCTGTCAAAGTGACACCAAAATGAATGGGAGTCAATTGAATGCTAGAGGAAGGTGATGGCTTGTTAACCTCAGAATCTCCCCATAGGAGGTACACTTTCCGGATGCTCGCTTACCCCCTTGATGGTTTCCGAGGGTGGCAAAGGCATGACTCGCCCTACTCTGCCTCTGATTGGCTAGTTAGTTGGATTGGTTAGAAATAAGGAGCAGAATTTGTTAGGGTTATATGGAAGACACGTTTAGCCCATGGATGTATTAAGAGAACAGGTTTATATAGAAGTTTATGGAAGATACGTTTAGCCCTGACAAAATGTAGCAAAACGTTTATTTAAACTGAAACGGGGGTGCGTTGAACACCCTGTTGTGTGTGCAAGCCTCTACCTTTTTTTTTACCACGAGTTCCCATACATGTCTTTGCTGATTGGGTATCACCTGTGACATGGGCACGTAACGAAAGACACACCCACCAAACAAGAGAAAACATCATGGCCATATTACGGAAAACATACGTTGAAGTTTCTCACACCGTGTAACACATGGATGTAGCCTATTATAAGCACCGTTTCGAGGAAACAATGTCGTTCAGTCCAATAACCGTAGAAAAACGGTGCACACATTTTGAGATTGAACGTGCCCCCGGGTAAGCCAATCAGAAGCAGAGTAGGGTGGGTCAATAGGCCTATTGCAACAGGTAGGCCCTAGGTCTTATAATACATAGGCTATGGTAGGCACACGTATGGGTACAGGTGGTGAATTGAGTTTAAAGTGAGTTCAGTGATATAACAGTGAAATTGTTTAACTGTAAGTAGGCTACATATTATAATTAGCCTATATCAAAGTGCTTAACACTTTCTGGAACACTGGACCCCTCACCAGCTGAGACGGTAACACCATGTCACGTGCAACGCCATGATTCACTTTTAATGTTGTAATTGGACAAGTGATTGGTTGCACAAATAAGAAAGTTACTTTTTAAATCTCAAGATTTGCATGTTATCAATTCTTTTGGCATCATGACAGCAGCAGACAACTGACATTAATTATTTATGTACGAGTTATGATGGTTGGCTTGAATATTTTGCATGTACGGATTTCAACAATGAGGATTTTAAAGTGAGTTTGAGAGCAATATGACTTATTTAAAAAGCAATTTTATCCATTTTGATTACGAAAAACCTTTATTTAACTCACATATGATTGCTTCTACAATGATTAAGTGGACATAAACAGATGCCATGAACATTGTACAGAGTGCCTGGACATTCTTTTAATCATCAAATCAATGATAATAATATATAATAATGTACACCACATACAACGAAAAAAAAAAAATGAAACCCACATTTCCTATAAAATAAGACACTGTTTATGTGATTATTCAAAACTGATACAAAGCACGAGCATTTGATAATACAGCAACACATTTTAGGATAAATGTCAGAAAATGTGAAAGGTTGTTTTTGACACTTTTTTGTTGAGATGTTTACAGCCTAAAACAAAATATTCACAAATGCTGAGCATGAGAATAACAGTGTGCAGTAGGCATCACTTCACAAACAGCTCTAAATATATGTGTTTTGAATTGGCACGTGCCTTCAGAAGACTTCAGACAGCTTTCACCAAACCTTTGTGCCAGATGAAACGTTGCAATAGTTGCGAATGAGGCCTCATCGTTAAAAGCATTTCAGGTAATTGTGCACAAGCAGATGAGTACCTGAACTTGTGATGATGCAGTTCTGATGATTGCTTCTAATGTAAATATGTAACGTAAATATTTCCCTAAAGTCTTGATTTGTTTTTTTTTTAAGGCAGCACTTAACAATGAATTTCATTAATAATTGATCTGCCGACTGAATTCATTATATGAAATTTGTGAGAATGTCTATCACAATTTCCTGGGTCCCAAAAGTTTTTGTCCGACCAATAGTCCAAAACCCAATATATATTCAGTTTACTATCACATTAGGCAAATAAAAGCAGAAAATCCTCACAACTGAAAAAGCTGGAACAAAGGAAACATTTGCCATCTTTCCTGAAAAAATGACTTCAACAATTAATTAATTATCAAAATGGTTGCTGATGAATCAACTAATCAATGAATTGACTATAATCGTTTCAGTTCTGGTTTCTTTTGATTACACTCATCAGACTCATCAGATTTATTTGGGGTTGCGGAATGAAAATACACGGTAAAGCTCCAAGGAAAAAATACAAGAAACATTACTTTGCACATGTTTTAAGTGAAACAAAAAAAAAATTGAACAAAATTGTAGTTATTACATGTCAGTAAAAAAATCTGAATTGAACATAAATGTTATAATCAGTTGATATGTTTGGTATCAAGACTAGTAGAGTTAATAATAATACAAAACCAAACTGATGAAAACTCCACATGTTGCTATTGAGGTGACATAACTTTCTATGCCATTTCAATCCCCTTCTCCTGAAGAGGTGTGCCAGACTGGGGGTCTTTACTTTTCCCTGCTGCCTTCTTCTTGGGGCTCTTTTTCCTAAAGAAGTATATTAAGATAAATTACAGGAGAGTCATTAACTGTAAGTAATGTTATTGCTTTTTAGTTTAATTCTTTATGTAAAACAAAAGACAAAGAAAAATAGTCTTACTTACTTTGACTGAACGGTCAAGACAATCACAGTTATTAAGACGGCGGCAATAATGACAGCAAGCAGAACTCCACAGATGATTGCTGTTAAGAGGACACATTAGTAGGATTTATGCTACTATATACTAACATTCAAACAAAGTACATAACAAAATTACAGAGCCTGGTATATAATGTGTAAAAACTAGCTTGGACTAAAACAAACCCAACTATAACAATATATATTGCGCTCAAGTTTATTGTGTGTCTACTGACCAATAGGAGTGTCTGGCTCCTCCTCCTCTTCTTCCTCGCCATCATCTTAGAACCAAAACAATTTACATCAGCATGTTAAAAAACATATTATTGTATCATATTTTAATACTGACTCGTTTGTTTCAAAACATGCATTGACATATTGATGTATTAACATGTACAGTTATACTGCATACATAAGACAATACATTAGTGCTCACCATGGATGCCAGCACAGGTGGAGTTGCAGCTGCCCTGGTCAAAAAATCTGTTTCCGTTTCCGATGCATCCAGTCCAAAGGAATTTTTTGCATTTGTCATGAACAGAATCGTAGTAGTATCTCAAAACCTGAGCACTGCATTTACCTCCAGCCTTTTTTAAGTGGCAAGCTTTGGACGCTGTGAAGAGAAAACATCATCCTCATTAGAACCATTGATACAGCAGGGTATTATCAGGCAGTTTATTAAAGTCTCAGGTGTATTTGTTCATATTTTCATCTGTCATGAGTAGTCCTGCTCTTTCACCACTTGGTGGCGTATTGCTAACACTCTGACACATGCTGACACGTTACTTTCCTGCAGCCTCTGAACAAATCAAGTCATCAAACAGGTGGACAAAGTAAAACTCAATATCTGGGTCTATTAAACTGACACGCAAAATAGCATTGGTATTGATATCATGTATTTGCGTCATATAATAAACCTGTCCTTTTTCAGACAATAATAATCTGGTTAAGGCAGATCTCAAGAAGCCACCCCTCCCTCTCTCTTTCAGTTGTAACCGTGAGGCTTGATGAGGATGTAGTGTTTTCTTTTATGGTCCTTTACGCCATAAAACTACCTCATTAGCCAGTTTATGTTCCAAAGTCCTTAGACAACTGCCAGGAAGGACAGAATTTTTTTTTGACTGGGTTCATCTTTTAGGCGGTCTTTGAAGTTACAGTAGACATTTTGCATATTTAAAACAGAGTTAGTGGTGAATGCAGACAAATTGTTACATTACTAGTGTTTAAAACCATCTTACCATCCATGGGGTAGATATTCTCTGCGTTGACGGAACAGTTTCTTATGCAATCTCTTTCATTTAGAAAACGGTTGGCATTTCCTCCTATGCCTCTGTATAGGAAAGGATTGCACTCATCCTTGGTGTGGTCATAATACAAAGCAAAGTTAAAGCTTGTGCCTTCACCTTCATCAGACGGCAAACGACAGAAATCTGTTGGATGATAAAAAAAAAAAAGATATACTGTTGGTTAGATAACTTTTATTTGCAAAACTTGATGGTCTGGTTTTCAGCACAGTATTGGGGTCGGAAATACTATTGGCTACAGAGAAAGCTGGTAAGGTGACTATTACTTCAGCACATAACTAATGTTTAACTAACCTCATCACCAGATACCCACTCCCTCTTTTTATGACGGCAATAAAAAGTGTCATTCATTTATGGTGCATTGTCAGTCCCGCCCTTCGTAGATTTCACAGAAGGGAAGTGGTTTCAAATGGTTCTTTTAAGATCAGACTTTTCAACTCAAATTACACTGATTTTGGAGGGAGACTAACTAACTGGCTATTCCTGGATGCTCAAAATTTGTGCTTCTCCAACTCACAGCTGTGACATGAGATGAAGCTGCAGGTTGACATAGTTCCGCTCATCATGCTCAGACTCAGACAGAAATGATCACAGTGTTTAAAAGTGTAGAATTATAGAGAAAGGAATTATCCAGTCAGCTTAACACAATCATTAGCAGTGTGTAAATAACATTTCAAGGAGAGTAAATGTCCGGTAATACCAACTGTTCTTCTTCTTTGGTCAAAGCTAAGGACAATCATTGTTGGCAAAAAAAAAGGTAAAATGCAATTATATTCTGCTGAGAGATGCATGCTAGACTTATATAATGTACTGAAACATTTTTCCAACACTTTTTTGTTCATCAAGTCTATTGATTTTTATTTTTGCAGACATCCCTTTAATTGTATATGATTCAGCCTAGTTTTTTAGTCTTCTGCCAATGTAACCGCCATGATGCTGTGAAAGGACTGATGGTAAAACCTCCTTGATTCAGTTTCAGTTGAAACTAAATAATTACATTTAAGTGAAAACATTGACAATCATATACAAGATACATAAAACCCAATATTTTTGCAGTAATGTAAACAAAAAAACAGCAATACAAATAGCTAACACTTGTTAATTTTTCACTAAAGAAGAGCCTGTGTATTCAATAGTAAACCTCTGTCCTATAAACCATTGGTTATGGTTTTAAATTAAGACGAAAACAGTTTGATGTACCTGGAGGATTTGTATGGCTGACGCAGAATGCAGCAAATGCAATCCCCAAAAACAACAGGTGCTTCATCTTGCTGCTTGTCTTTGTGCTGTCTTTGCTGGAATGAGTGAGGGTTGTAAACTACAGTGGGAGTGGGTTGTGATCATTGACCTTTGGACCGACACTTCCCTAATGGTGACAGATGTAAGTGAAACAAAAGTTAACGGCAGGGATAGTCAACTTCCTCTTTTTTATTACTGTATAAGGTAAGTGTTTCTTATATGCTATATTAGGGCGTAAGCAAGTATAGCTAGTTACATATAGGCTACAGATCAATATGCAATAGCGTGTGATAATATTGCTATTGTTCAGTGTTTTGTTCGAAACACCTCACGCCTCATTCAGGGAACATTCAGACTGCAGTTAAACATAATACCTGCACAGCAGCAACATACACAAATTAGCATAGATTGGCATATTAACCAACAGTTACATTGTAGATAGCTTATATGTTATTTTTTGTCATTTTATGGAGCATGTCGAGACCTTATGCATCAAAACTGAGATTACCTTAAGCAATTTAAATGACTGCAAATACAACCAAGAGAGCATTTTTCGAAACTTAAAATCCTCCTGCCATAGAGTTAGCTCAGGAAGTTACTCTATCCTCTTATTTTGGCTGAAATAAGTCCATTTTCCATTCTCACATTGTAAGGCATTCATCTTTAATGTGTGATAATCCTCATCATGAGCCAAGTTAAAAGAAAAAAACTAATTGTAATTATTTTGTCTTCTATGTCTTCAAAGAGTATGAAGTAAGATAGATAGATAGATAGATAGATAGATAATTTGTGTCATATCTGAGTTAAAAATTAGGCTACGTGTCCTTCAGTTGAAAATTCCAAATGTGTGAATAGTTTTTGCTTCTAATTTTGATTTAAGTTTCCACATTGCACTTGTGTAAGTTGCATATGCCTACCATGATTGGCTGTAATGTAACATCATGCTTGTATCTTAAATTCAGATTTAAGGTAAGCACAGAAACTTGCCCCCCATAGCTGATGAATGTGAAAACAAATTCGCCACGTGCTTCTGCACAGTGAAGCTCAAAGTGAAGTAGGCTATCAAAAACACATTTTTGAGTGGAGGGTGGCTAAAAGAAATTCTACATAGAACTAAATGTATCAGTGTATATCATTTAACTTTGACTCTAGCACCAGAGCAATTAAACAACCAAACCTTTTTAACTTTGAGAAAAATAACGTGCATTTTACAGTGTTTGAGTGGGGGAACTTTATGAATGTCATATTTTGACAGTCAAGCCATTTTGCTAAAGGGTGACATATTTTGATAGTTTAGCACAAACAGGTTGCTACTTAGTAGTGTGCAGGTCTTATATGGACCACCTCACCTGTCAACATTTGGTCAACCCATCTGTCACAGAATACGAAGGCTCGCATATTTCTGTGTAACACCGTCGCACGTGCTTGCCTCACAGTTTCCCCGCATCTTTCGTCCGCCGGCAGCTTGAGCCCTAAATGAGTGACTTCGCTTGGATGCGGTCGCCGCCGTTGAGCTGTCACTCTCCAGTGACCCAACGTTTCTGGAGGCTGGTTATGTTGTTGCTCTGACGTCAGCGCGAGCTACAATGGAGCTGACAACGTGAGTATAAAAGCCGGTTTGAAGGCTGACGTTCTGATGCTCCAAGCTTCTGCTTTGCACCGGGTTAACATCAGACTAGGCTACTGCATGAGGGAGGGCTGAGGGGATCAAAATGCACTTTCTGAGCTTCACACCCATCGTCGTACTACAGCTGACTTTCCTCTCTGTACTGCATGGTAAGTGTAAAATATAGCCTAGGATGCAGATACTTTGGATGCACTTTTAGATGTGTGTTAAGTAGAAAGAAGAAAATGTTTGGGCCATTTAACACTTTGCAAGCTCTTGAGTAGAAAAGATGCTTCACCCTGGCAAGTGTCTCCATCCACCTGCTGCACGTACTCTTTGGAGGAATGAGGGAGACACTTGTTTCTGAGATGAAATGTCTGTTCCAAATAAATGTTTTTATTTTTATTTTATTTTTTATAAAATGACTATTATGCTGCATCCTGTAACGTGTGGAAGTGTAGTTATTCTAATATATTTGAATGTAGCCTACAGTGGGACCAAATATTTTTTTCCTGTCTTTTTCAGGTCACAAATGGACATACAGTGGTAAGTCATATAATATTGTCCACATAATTTGTCAATAGTAGATCATAAAATGGATATAGCTATATATCTTTTTTTGTATTTAGATCCATTTTTCACATTTGGTGCAATCCCAGTCTATGTGCACTTATTAGGTCTTGATCACTCACAGTAGTATTCTATCCTTGAACCAGCATTAACCGAGTGAGTGTTATAATTCAGTTTGATGCAACTCTCTGATTGGCAATAACTCTGAGTCAGAGAAGATGCTAATATTGTTTTGCCCCATGGCAGTGCTTAGAGCTGACAATGCCACATAAGACGAAAGTGATGACAGTGTTGAATGCTTTCTGATTAAGAGGAAAAAGCCCTCTGTGACCTTCTTTGACTTCCATAGACAACCAGCACTGACATCCCCCCCTGTCCCCTCGTGTGACTGTAGAGTTCATTACAGACTCTGTAATTACATTTTATAAGTGGCTGACTGCTTTTGTCTCATGCCTTAAATTCTATGGGCAACCATGACTATCTCTGTGCTCAGAGCATTGTGTCACTGCTTCTCCAAAGTCTGTCACATTCAGGGACTAAATGTTAAAACCAACAAGTAGGCAGGTGAAGCAAGTCAGTGCAATTGTCTTAACTATTTCTTTAGACAAATATTAAAACACACTTTTGACTACTTGAATCATTGGTCAAACCTACTGTCCTCCTTTCAAGATACATTTATGGTGTACACATCCTTTCACAGACACATCAGGGATAAATAAGAAAAGAGCTACTTCCCTACACAGTAATTTATGGTCAAATAATTATAGTTGGAGGAAATTATACTTGTTCAATCCAGACCTCTAAGAGAGGCTGAGCCACTCTGTATTTAATTACACCATTGGCTTGGCATTAATGGGAAAATGGTCCTTTGTGGATTCTACTTACACACCTGTTAATCCCCTCTCTGTGGAAATTTGGAAAATTGAAACAACACCTTATCAAACAATGGAAAATTAGATTAGGAAAATGTATAATGTATGTGTCAGTATAGGGGAATACCTTAATGATGTGGCAAAATAAATGATTCACCCTTTACTGTACTTTGCCAAAGTTGTGTAAATGTAAACACTTGGATCCTTCCAAAAATGCATACAGTGCATGATACTTAATACAATACAATAACCAAACAATCAGAAACCTGTGCTATTCTTAATGATAACAAATTAACTCGGAGTAAAAGTGGGAAGGTTTGTGATGAGGAAAGAAATGTAATATATATATATATATATATATATATATCAATTTAAACCCTCTGGCCTCCTTTGAAGTGCAGCGTGGTGGATTTCATCCTCAGTTACAGTCAAACCCTCAAGATGCCTTGTCATAGTAGTCAGTAGTCTTGAGGGCAGGTAGCACTTTCTGTTGACGGGGCACGGCTGAGTCATACGATTTATCTTCACCTCAACATTCCACTCTCTGGCAGAGGACAAAACAGTAAACCTTAACATGGGAGTACAATAATGATTGTTGATATGATGATGATGATTACTGTAGTTTTCTCACCCTGCTCTACTCTTGTTTTTTTTTTAACATAACAATCAATGTTATGTTGTACCGTTTACTTAGGCTATACAAATGTTCTTATTTAACATTATTTTTACATAAGAAAGGTCCCATATTTAAAAGAATTACCCCTGAAGTCCTATATGTTCTACCAAGGACTGCCAAGGGGCCACTGAAGGCCATTATTAACGGGCAGAGTGGGTTTAATTAAAACAGCAAATGAAGTGGACACTGAATAAATATAGCCATACAAGTAACTTTCTTCCTTATTATAATGAGGGTTTGCCTAGATTGAACTTTGCTACAAACAAGTATTCAGTGATTTCACAGCTTCACTTCATGCCTTTTGGCATGTCTTGTACAATCAATCCACATTTGTCTTGGAAAAAATTTGTTCAGTCAGGGTTGGGGCAGGCCTCATGCTGCATCATTCATATTAAACCACAGTCAGCTGGCATATGGTGAATGGTGGATTTTTGTTTGATGAATTCTGGGTAGATAATAAATCAGTGGCAAATATGCAGAAGTGATGAGAGCTCTGGTACGTTCAGAGCCTTTTGTGCCATTTTCTATTTAGCTACAATGATGGTATTTGAGATTTGATAGGGTTCATTCATCACAAACTATGAACCTCATTTTATACTGAGCACCATGTTTGAAAAGCTCTGCATGAATCCTCACACTTCAGTCAATGTACTGAGTAAAAATATTAGAAATCAATTTATTTTCTTCTGCATCATTTCTCATTAATATTTCTTTTTCTCTGTTGTATTATCTCCAAGGACATTGCCTCTGCAGACATACAATTGAGAAACCCCCTCATCCAGCTGAGGTCACTTTGTAAACTGCATGACTTTAACTGCAAATGTGGCAGTTTTTGGTGTCCTGTGCTTTATAGAAACCTCTCATTTGGAGAGAGACAGTGTTCTCACTGACTCTCCCCGCAAACAACAGCCTGGTTCTGCTTTAGAAAGGGCCAAGAGCGCAGCCGCGGGCCTCTCCCATGCCGCCTTGTGCATAGATAATAATACTACACTTTGATTACAGATAAAATGCTCTATAGGCCAAGGACAAGCCCTGGCCCTTTTTGGATCCATCCTCTATTCAACCTTACACTGAGGCACGCTTTGCTCATTTGCCCTTTAAAATGGAACCGTTTAACATTTGAAAAGTCATGCATTGTATCCCTGCCAGTGCTCTGAGGTGAAATACACTTTGAATGAACGATTAGAATATATTTAGTAACACCATGTGCAGCATATTAAAATAGTGAAAATTAAACATTTTTATCAGTGTTTCAATGGTAATCATTTACATTGATGCTGTTGCAGGGCCAGACGGAGAGCACCACTGGCCCAACCATTATCCATATTGTGGTGCAGCTTTTCAGTCTCCAATAGACATCAAGTCAGAGCTGCTAAGGTTCGACCCAACTTTACGTCCAATTGAGATTCAAAACTACAACCTGTCGCTCAATGAGCAACTTACACTTGGAAATAATGGACATTCTGGTGAGTATAAATCATTAGTGTTATCAACAAAATACATTAAAGTACGTCAAAATAAATGTTTATTTTAAATAAATGTCATCACAGGTAACAAAACTATCTATTTATTAACTAAGCAACTATTTTTCAAATCAAAGTGATGCACTGGTCAATGTATTCATTGGATGTGGTCCCACATAAATGTGGTGGAGTCTGTTCTTGCTGTAAAGACCTAATTTCTGGGTCAACCTAAAATAAATGATAGGAAGATCTTCTGCCACAGCAATTTTCCAAAATCACTCTCTTATTATCTTAGATGCCCTTCCAGCCAAAGAAAGAGCTCCATGTTTTGTCTGGGGAACTATGAACAGAGATTAGTCATCTGTTCTGCCTCTGCTGGGTCTGATGCACCTTAACAAGAGAAACCAGCTTAGGTTTAATGTCTGATATCTATTGCCTACATAACACAGTCTTAAATGTATTTGCCAAATATAGCAATCAGAACATAAACAACCATGCCCATGTGCCACAGAAAAAAATGTTTGCATGACTTATGAATATGATTATTCCACCAAATTATAGTTTGTTGAATGATTTGGTTTTGTTTGAAGAGTTTGAGGAAGTTTCAGTCAGAGAAAAGTGAGGTTGTTTGAATTGTGGCACTAAACCACAGAGCTGGCGTCATTTGTTTCTTACATGTTACATTAAGCATGATGTACAAATTGCTGTATATGTGAAATTTCAGTGGCAATTCTGAACAATGCATGTAATGTCTGCCTCGTGTTATTAAACTGTTATTTAAATTAAATGTGCAAAGACCACCAGCGAAATGCTTATGTGTGCATGCCCGATGTTGTATCTCAAGACAAGCTGAGCAGCATCATCAGCATGACGTGTGTCTGAAATAAGCTGACAGAGGTTTTTTCACTTGTAATCATTGGTCACACACTGACAAACACACGGAAAGCGCCCTGCGTCACTTCAGCATAAACTACACATAGCTACACAGCTTTTGTAAAAGGACAGCAACAGAGCGGACTATGCTGGCTTTCTCGGTTTATATAAAGTTGATGTTTCTTGATACCCTGATGTTAACTGAAGTAACCCCCTACCCTGCTGTGTTATGTGTGGTGGCGTGTCATGTCTTTTGAAACGCAGTGCAAATATCACTGCCCTCTAAGATGCACATCTCCAGCCTGCCTCATCGTTACACTGCAGCTCAACTTCATTTCCACTGGGGCTCTTCCAGCAGACCTGCAGGCTCTGAACACATGGTGAACAGTAGGCAGTGTGCAGCAGAGGTAAACAATGCAAACAGCTCTTCTTGCTACCCACTATTAATGGAAAAGACACTGGTGGAAAGTAACTAAGTACATTTACTTGAGTACAATTTCAAGATACTTGAACTTTACTTGAGTATTTCCATTTTTGCTACACTCTAAATTACTAGTGGAGTGTACTTTTTACTCCAATACATTTACCAAACAGTTGTAGTTAATAGTTATTTTGCAGATTAAGATTTTACATGTAAAAGTTACAGTTTATACACTATGATTCATTGTTATAGAATACACCACTCCATAATAAAAAATATAATATATCACTTAATATAACACTCTGAATGGCGCCATTTTGCGTGAGTACTTTAAGTACATTTTGCAAATAGTACTTGACTTAATGTATTTAAGTGAAATGATTAAATGATTATTAAATGATAAGATCTTGTTAGTTATCAGCAATTAAGCAGGTCTTTCACTTATCTGCAGCGTCAGGTGACAGCCTCTTTGACACCAGACAAATGATGTAATACTTTATGGCTTAAACATTTGACATTTGACTGGCAGAGGAATCGGAGACACTGATTCTCTTCAAGGCTTACCGACGCTGCTTAAGCTCAAATGCTCTGCATCTGCATATCTCTGGTCCAGTTCCTTGACACTGTGGCAGGCATTCAGTTGACATCCAATCAGACAGTTTCAGACAATGCTTATTATGCCTCTTCTTCTTCCACTATTGTGTGATTGTATATAACACATTCTAATTAAAGTGACTTAAATCATACATATCAAATAAGCATATTGTATCACTTAGTTGCACAAACACTAAAAGGCAAAGACATAATTCTAGTCAGCCTCAGGATGTACAGTATGACAGTGTGTCTTATTTCTGCAGGATTTAAAGGGATTAGAGTACCAGACTATTATATGCTTTGGTTTTCACCCACCTCAGGAAAAGAGTGGCTGTCTGTGCTATTAAATGTGTCAAGCCCTGTAAGCAGTTTTCACACACTAGTTTGCTCTATTTACTTTGGTACTTAAAGTAAAGCAGACAGTAACGTTTAAAAGTAAGAGTCTCTTTTATGATATAAACCAAAATAGGATACTTTTTTAATATAATTTGGTGTTGAGTTACAGTGGGTAGAAGCTGAAATGTTTACAACCTGTGTGCTTTTATGTGACCATGCTCAAGTTGCAGCACAGCCACATGTGAGTTGCTGCGGTTTGACCTGAAGTTCTGAGTGGACACGTCGAGAACATGCATCTTTTCAAGTCTCTCCAGACTCCAGAACCACAGTTCCTTGATGACATGTTGTTTTGGAGGGATGGAATGATGGGAAATGGAACATTTCCCCAGAAATAGTTCAAATGTCTACCTTAATTCCCAAGACTGAACAAAGGCTGAAAATACAATTTTGTCACATCTCCAGTGTTTCTCATGTGCTTTTGTCATAGACTTGCTGCCAATATTACATCCCCTAAACACCACCCACTATTTACAATCCAGTTAACATCTACGGTGCATGGAACAGGTGTTATAACCTTGAATCATAGTGTCTGTTATAGCACTTTACACAGCATTTTCCAAAGTGTTTCCAAAAAATAGTGTGAGAGTGATCTACATCAAATAATCCAGACTCTTTCCAACATATCTGACGTCTTATCACTTACTTTTCCCCTTGGATGTAATAAAGAAACAAATCAGATTTTTCAACCAATCATCTCAAGGTTTTGACTTTTGCAACTACATGCTATTTTAGTATTTTTTGTTTCTTCCACAGGGTCTTTTCTTATTTCTCTTTTCTTTCACAGATGCATGTAGTGCACTTCAATTCAGACAAGTATCCCAATATGTCCTCAGCTGTAGACAAATCTGATGGCCTGGCTGTGCTGGGTGTCCTGATTGAGGTGAGACATTGAGGGGGGTGGGGGCGAATTTGTGTGGAGCAGAACCATCTAACTATGTTTGTCATACAGATTGGAGAGTTCAATCCGGCCTTTGAGCAGTTTCTGAAGTTCATCAATGGTATCAAATACAGGGGTAAGTCTAAAGTGATGATTTTATTTTGTAGTTTCGCCACAAGTAATGAGTATGAGTAGTGAACAATATCAGCTCTAATTCTTTCTGGGTTTTGTGTCAGAATCTTCAAAGACTTTATCAGCTCTTTCATGTGGCCATTCTGGATTTTACTTTGACCTAAATAGTTGTTAAACGGTTACAAATTACTTCTGTTCTGGCAGATCAGAAAGTGCAGGTGCCCGGTTTCAACATCAGAGCACTGCTGCCTGCACGTTTGGATGAGTATTACCGCTACGATGGGTCACTGACGACTCCTCCATGCTATCCCAGTGTCCTGTGGACAGTGTTCAGGAATCATGTCACAATATCTCGCAAACAGGTGCTTCTAAATTGATTTTGTAGTCATTTTAATATGGTCTGCCCCTTTAAATTTAACCTTAATTTGTGTGTTGGTGAGGAAAAATGCAGATCTGTGCATAACATGCTTTTGTTTTGTTGTGTCTTCTTAGTTTATGACCCTGGCAACATCCATCTACTCCACCCATGCCCAGGAGTCAGCCCCTGTGTCTCTGAATGGCAACTACAGGAAACCGCAGCTCGCAGACAGCCGAGTTGTGCTGGTATCTTTTAAGGAGGGTAAGTATGGTCTTCAAAGTGGGCTTGCTTTAATGTTTGAGAATGATTGCAAAGGTTGCATGAATGACATAGCCACTGCGCTGCTTTAACATGGCAAAAGGACACGTTTGAATGATGTATGGACATTTTTTTCAGGGCTGTCACACTTTGTTTGCTTTCACGTTGTCTTCCTTAATCATCTTTAAAGTTGATTGACTTTGATGAGCTTTTGGGAAAGTAGGCCATCTTTTAAACAGCAAATTAACTGTACCCTCTGACATATTGAGAAAGTCTGTATTTAGTCCTCCTTTAAAGGCTTACTTTGATGTGGTTGACTGGTTTACCACTCTGTATGGTATTTAGCTCCATATTGTTAAGTATGAATGTGCATGTTTTCCTCATTTTCAAAGCTTCCTTCTCAGAGCTTTGCTTTTCTAATGGCACGTGTTTTGACACGTCGTGTGGAATCCTCTGCTTTTATCTTTGACGAGCTGCATTTAGCAGGCGATGGCTTGTGCTTTTAGTTTATTGCTACAGGCAGTGCTGTTGCATGCTGGCCGTGAAGGCCCAAAGTCGTTCCAAGAAATATCCCACTGGCTGGGATGTTTAACAAGCTGTGATTGACTGTGTGTCTGATGCAGGCAGAGGACTGCAAGGTACTCTTACAGTCACATCTCCACTCACTAGGAAGAAAATCGTTCAGCAGCTACTGGTTGGTGACCTAGCAGACCTGGCTGATGAAGGGCTCTATCAGCTCCTACCAAGTGGCGCAGAGAAACTTAATGCTGGCAAGAAGAAAGACCTCAAGAACCAACAGAGTAAGACTTTGGCCAAACAACAAACGCTGAATCCATCCCTGTGGAAGAAGAGCCAAACATACCCCTCTGTGGGAAAGTTTGGGCTGGCTGAAGATGCACTGTGCTACGTCTCACTGGAGCAGAAAGTTCTGCATCAACTCAAACCGTCTCATGCTCAGAACGAGCTGGTTGAAGCTTTCAGAGATGCAATTTTCCCTGAGCTCAACCTCAAGAGCTACCTGGACTGTAAGTCAGACTTAGCACTCCCCACTATCAGACGCATTCTCCGTGGACGGCCAACTGATGAGGCTTTAGAGTTAGAACGCTCTCTGACAAAAGCCTTGATGAATAAGAGAAAGACTTCCACATCAATCAAGCAAAGTGTGCCAGTGACAAAGTATGGCAGTTTCTCCCCTGCTACTGTACCCAAGAAACCACACAGTCCGGGTTATCCACATCCTTGGCTTTTGCCAATGGAGTGGGAAGACTAGAGAGCTCCCTGAAATAGTTGCGACCCACATTATGTCACTTTCTGTAGCCGACATCAGTTGTGTGTCCCACAATGAAAGACTAGTTTTCAAGCCACATCCTGCATTTATTTCTCACAAATGTATTTAACATTTTAAATTACGTTTTTCCCAGTATGTGCTCATAATTATGATTTATAACAAAAAAAGTAGTATGAGTTAATTTACTGTAGTTATTGTTTTTTTGCAAACATACACTAATGCATAAGCATTATAACCAGTCATTAGCAATGACTGTGATCAATGCTTTAAGCAGATTCTGAAACGTCAACCAACATCAATATGTAGATTTTTGGATTGAAAATCAGCAAAAATGAGAAACGTTTATTGTTTCACAATGGGCTTGATGCCTGCTGGTATAATTTTACATTCTACATATAGTACAAAAAATGTCTGGCAAAAATATCAATAGTATTCTCTGTATGCCAAGTTCTGTTCTACAGTATGGTAGTTTTGGAGCTATACTAGTAATTACTGTCTTGTACAATATAGAGATGCAACTAAACCAAAAGAATTTGCAAGAGCTTAAGAGCATCACCTCCTGTCATCTTTTACAGTTTGTTCTTCTGTTCAAAAATGCCATTTACAACAAGATAAGAAACAGCTACTGTACAAAGGGAACTATTTTCAATAAAAGCATTTTACACAAAGTGATGAATGGCAAATTTCTTCCCTGCTGCATGTCCAACTTTCACTGAACTAATCTTTTTCAGTAGCACACGGGGCTGAAGTCTGAATTGTGCCAAACTGCCTGAAATAGACTTACTGTCTCATTTAAACATTATCATAGTATGGTCTTTATACATGTTAAGTCATATATGTAGGTCAAGACAATAGTTTAAAAGTTTTAAACAATCTTAACTCTATCCTCCTTTTTCCCTAATACGATTCTTTCGGTTTTGTCATTTTTCAGCCAAAGATATTTTTGAGACATACAGTTGTTTGTTTCATCAACCGGTATTGCTGCCTACAGCAAATGGCCGTTGGGAATGTGTGCCATTCAGAGCAGTCCAATTGCTTGCCCCCTGGAAGTACTACTTGCAGCATTCTTGAGAACCCGCTCATCCAATCGACTTCACACTCAACACTGCACTCCCTTGGGTCCTCAGTAATACACCTGCCAAGCATGACGTTGATGGATGAAAGGTGCTTTTATGCAAAGGACAGCCATATATACATACATACATAGACAGACATTCCTTCCTTTATAGTTAGTTGATGCTGCTACAGTGCCACCTATTGCCAAATGGCACCAGGTTTTGCCACATAGACATCTTATCTTCACATGTCCACCAAATGTGGAGGGAGATATGACATGTTTTGTTACATAAGCCCTGTCCACAGCATTTGCGCAAACTTTGAGGGCCAGCTATAGAAAATTTGTATGGAATATCAAAAATCGGAAAAAAATACACAGCTTGGTCTAGAGACGTTCTGTTCTAAATTTGGTGATGATTGCTCAAAATCTGTAGGTGGAGAAGCAACAAAAACATTTCAAAATGTTGTTATAAAATGGGCGTTTCTGAGAGTAATAGTTCTAAGATTAAAGTAAAGAAGTGGAGTTCATGGTCATAGCGCCACCTTCTGGCCAAACTACATCACATTCAACACTGCACTCCCCTGGGTCACCAGCAATACACCCCCCAAGTGTGAAGTAGATTGGATGAACGGTTCTCGAGATATGTCAGGGACAGACAGCCAGATAGACATTACAGACAGAGATTTCTCGCTTTATATGTAGATGCATTGACTGGGGGACCAAAGTCATTAGGTGAGAGGGCTAAGTAAATGAAGGTATCATCAGCATAGCTATGGGTTTTTTAAGATTAATTTTTGGACATTTTTAGGCCTTTATTGACAGGACAGCTGAAGAAATGAAAGGGGAGAGAGAGGGGGGAATGACATGCAGCAAAGGGCCGCAGGTTGGAGTCGAACCAGGGCCCGCTGCGCCGAGTAGCAAACCCCTACACATGGGTGCCCGCTCCACCAACAGAGCCATCCAGGCGCCCTTATTCATCATCATTAATGGTTTGTCCAAGCGGGTGCATATAAAGGTTGAAAAATAAATGCTCTAAAATCAACCCCTGGGGGACACCACAGGTCAAGGATGTTAGTGTTTAGGGCTAAGACCAGCTGGGATTGGGAGTGTGTGAGTGTGTACTAGACAATATTACCAATTCAGGAATGTCTTAGGACTGGCTACATAGCTGAGATGATTTTACGGACATCATGTTGAAGCAGACAAATAGAATCCCAAGAACAGAAATGAGGTTAAAACCTTTCTGCAACACCAAGTGCATCATGTCTGAATGTGAATTTCTTTGTGTTATCTTTAACACTTTTAACTTTTTTTACTTGTACTATATCTGAGGTGTCTAGTCTTCTGTGAATATCATTTTCGTCTTCTTTTCTCTTCTCTTTTTTTCTCCGTTACTTAGCTGACCTTTCTTGGATAAACACTGGTATGATGCTTTTGTATATTTTGTGCTTCTTTCCTTCTTATATGTCGTCTTTAATTTCATACACAGCATCGAGGGATCCTCCCTTTTGTAGGCCAACCAAAAATAAGACAACATAAGAGTTCAAGTTACCTTCTCACTGTCTGAATTTGTCAACTAACTAATAAAAGAAAAGGATATCAGAAATCATGGCATCAATTTTAAACTAATAGATAACCAAACTAAACCATTAATGGAATAAATGTATATACTGTTGCATAGAGTAGCCTATGATACACTAGTGTGGAATATAACAACATAAATATTTTTTATACCACTAAAACGCTTGCTTTAACAAGTGAAGCTTTTAATTGTTTGGGTTAAAGTTTTGTCGATTTAAAAAAAAAAATTTAATCATTTTTTCCACTATAAAATTGTTAAACTACACACACATACTGTATGTGCACATACCAAATGAAAAGAAATGGAGTAAAAGAGTGTGAGACCCTAATTATAACATAATCTTTTCTGCTTCTGTTGCTCCATGCTATGCAGGTTTACTGGTTCCCATTCTGGTGGGCTCTGCACTGGGACTTGTTCTCATTGTCTCTTTAATGTGCTGTCTATTAAGGCAAAAAAGGTAAGCAAAAGGCAACAACAACAAAACAAGACCACAATTATGCTGGTTGAAATCGCGCTCTGCACTTAAAGGACAATTCTGTCGCAAGACAAACCTAGGGGTTAATAACAGGATGTGTACCCACTCGATCGTTCTCTGGGACATGTTTTCATGCTAATCAAATGTGTTTGTAGCTTGAAACAAGCTAGCGCAGACCGCTGATTAGCTTACAACGCTAGTATTCGGGGCACAGGGAAAGTAAAAACAAATCGCTATTTTATACCACTAAAAAGGCTCAAAATATCACCACACTTCAACGGTAGCATAATGAGGGTCCCAACATGTTAACCGAAGCATTGAGAACGTTGTAAGTGTACAGACGTTTTTTTATTAAAAAAATAGTTTAGAAAGACAGTAGCTCCCAAGACGGTGGCCGCCTGTATACGAGAACGTGACTGTCTTTAGAATCTATCTTTTTAATAAACTGTCTGTAAACTTACGAAGTTTTCAATGCTTCAGTTAACATTTAGGGACCCTCATTATGCTACCGTTGAAGTGTGGTGATAAGTTTTTACTTTCCCTGTGCCCCAAATACTAGCGTTAATAATAAAGTAATCAGCGGTCCGCACTAGCTTGTTTCAAGCTACAACCACATTCGATTACCATGAAAACATTGTCCCAGAGAACGATCGAGTGGGTACACATCTGTTGTTAACCCCTAGGTTCGTTTTGCGCTGGAATTGTCCTTTAATACTGCTTTAAAGTGCTGTTTGTTGAACTAGACAGCTTGTCAACTTCATCATCATTATTAGCATCATCAAGACTTGAGATAAACGCTTGTGATTTGTTTGTCAGAGGGATCAAACCTTGTGGACATCCCAATGTTTGAAGACATTTATATGCCTGAATCCAAGTAAACAAATTTAGAGCTTTCCATGATTTATTTTAGGTGGTGAGGCCTCCATATTTATATATATTTATAAGTTGGACAATTGCAAAGGATAGTTAACCTTAATTGACCTGTAAATCAAGGTTGTTTTTTTTTAAAAAAAGCATCAAAGACTTTATACTGTAGGGGTGGTGTCCTCATTAGTTGAGATTTTGGGGAATGTACAGTCAATTGTGGTGCTCTTAGTCATCCTCGAGTGTGACGTTGCATAAATCATGAGCCCATTTTGCATTGTGGTTTGCTATAAAAGACCATGCCCTGGAGAATATTTTCTTGGGTTTGCATTACTGTGTGACTTGCAGAGATTTTGTGCGGTTTAAATTTGATGAATGCATTTGAGAATTAACTTTTAAATTGGAGAGAACGTTAGAAGAAAGCGTAATAGTTACAGTAACTGTAGCTGCTCATAGCAGCAATAACGAGATGACTGACAAGGTTTTCTTTTTGCAGGACTCTTAAACAACTGGACAAACAAGATAATAAACCTGCTTATCTTTTCAGGTTTTAGTATGCAGGGACCTGAATCCACAGGAGGAACCGTCGGTGTTAGTGCTATAATAACCATTAATAACTTCTACATTCAGGAGGAAACAAATGTGAAGAGGATGAAAATATAAATATGTCAATATATGTCATGTAAAACTTTAGTGGCTTAACTGCTGATTTGAAAATAGAATTAAAGAAAGTTTACAAAAATGTAAGATTAAAGAAAGACATGACATTATGTTTTTTTTCTCAACGTAGAGAGAAAAAAACTCTACGTTGAGAAAAAAAATAATAATATAGTGTTTGAAAGAGATTGTGCTTATTGCAAATCAAACTGAGGCCTTTCTTTTTCATCATCATCATCATCATCAGACAGAATTCACAACTGTTGGGATTTTAATGCTGAAATGGCCAAATATCTTACAAATTATGTTCAATACATCTTTAGACAATATGAAGACATCATACATTTCAACAACTCCTGCTTTCACAAATACATCTGGGGAAAAGAAAAATGTCTTTGAGATAAAATATGTAAATTAGAGGCACTCCAGAGGTAAAATGTGCTTTGAAGCTGTCTCCTCATCAGTGGATATCACTTCTCCTCTTTCATTTATTTATGCTAATGATGCAACATCCGCTTTTGGAGGCTTAGTGAGTCTCATCACCGATGGCTCGGTGGAAGGCTTTCTCCATTAAACAGTGTCATATGTTCCTTTAAATGATCCATCACTTTCTTCCAGCTTCCAAATGATTTACTGCATAGGTTTCTTCACACCAACAAAAGCATCAGCAGCAATTCTCTGTTTGTACATGGCTTACCTCTTGCTCACATATATCAAGGAACTAAATAACAAACATCTTGACAGAAAAAGAAAACTTAGATAAAAGAAATTTACAGCCTAAAGGAGAATACTTCATATAAGAAGTCAAAATAGCATGTATTTCGAGATATAATCAAATTCTGAATGCATTTCGGTTCTTTTATTCCTTAGAGCTAGTGCTGAACAGGACAAACGCAAAGGTGCTGGATACAACTTTGGAGAGAGAGACGAGTACGGCTCAACAGTATAGCCCATCGTTGTGGACCTCGCTTCAACAGGACCATGAGACCATTGTCCCTTTGCATCACTCATTCTGTATTCATGTCCCATGGGTCAGTTGTGGAAGCATGACAGCTTTAAGTAGATCACATGATAAAGTTTGCATGCAGCTCTGGGGTTTTGGAAGCACTGTTTTTTCCTCAAGCCACAGTCGGACTTCCTTTGCTGTGTTGCGGCAGCCAGAACATGGTAGGTAGGCCTCCGTTGCTGTTTTATGCTGTATGACTATTTCCTTAGAGCAAGAGAAACCACTGTCCTCTCTAATCCCCCTATTATTTATCTGACATGATGTGGTGAGTTTCTTAGGGAGAGCTCCACGCACACGCTTCCAGGCAAATACAGTAAGGCCAGAGTTGAACTGCTGAGAATCTCAGGTCAAGTCTGACCGTGGCACCCGTTCCCTTGGGCTGTCCTGGCGTGGTGGAAAGCCCAACCACAGTCCAAACAATAGGGGGATAGGAGTCGACAGACATCCTTGATGGTAGGGTGGCCTAAGTGGGATGGGCTATACCAAATTTCTTCCACCAACCCTGTACTTAGAGCTGCTCTATGGATTTTATGATAAAAGGGCGCTTGGCTCCGTACAAACACACAAACACACAGCTCCTTCCCCCAGAATAATGCTGAGAAAAAAAGAAAGGCTTTTGTGTTTTCAGGCTGCACGTGGGCTGACCCCTAACCCCTGCCCGCCTGTCTGATCACAAGACTCCTGAGAGCCTCTCAGTTAGAATGCAGCCTGTACAGTGAATCATGGGATGGCTAGGGAGTTATTGCATCATCATGTCATTCTCACAGGGTTCCCTTGGCCATTGTATCATCTCTTGTGAGTTTATTATATTAATGCATTTCTTAGGGATCATTCTTGATTCTAGAGTTTATGTTCAGTGTACAGTATTTGCATGTGTATGATGACGTAGAAGGTGACTCATTTACTATAAGACCAGACCTTAGATACCTCGTACTGATTAAACAAGCTATGTGGAAAAAATGAGGAAATGGTAAAGAGAAGCACAGGGTGATTGTTTCTCGACAATAAAGTGTTACGGCAGTGCACAGCATCCTAATGACATTTATCACTCCTCCAGCAGAAGTTTATTTTGCCCGTTCAATGCTGCTTGTGGCCTCATTACACTGTCGATATCCTGTTGCCATATCTCAAAAACAATGTACTACACCATGTGTTAACCTGTAGTTGTTAAGTACATTTTATTTGTGCCATAATGTTCTTCAGTTGTTACTTTGTGTATCATAAGTAAATAACTAATGTTTCAGAATAAAAAATAAAAATATTTATTAAGTAAACAGTAATTTTCGTTGCATTTTATAATTCTCAATGGCAAGTCTCAAATCCAGCAGGTTACTTGAAGCAGCGCCATCTGTGAGCTACAGTCATATTTAACCTATTGATGTTTTTCGACGTTGAATAGCTGTTCACAAAACCCCAAAATAAATAGGTCTGTTTTACACGATTTGACCAATCTTACATGTTAAAAGTAAAAATATGCCCACTGGTGACACTTTGCACAGTTCACGTGTCCTTCCTGACCCCTGAGAGTCAAAAAATGTCACCTTGTTGCCACCATATTATTGCAGTCTATGGTTGCCAGTTGTTGAACATGACCGCCATCTAGTGGCTGCTTGCATTAGGTACAATAACAATAAGTTTTACTTCCGGGTCTTCTGGCAGATTTCTTCTGTCTTCCGTGTGATTTGAGTGCACGCTATTGTCTGCAAATCTGCAGGTGTTTTTCATGTTGTTTTCGTGATGTATCACCAGCCTGTGCTGAAGAACAGGCGCACTCTCCTCGAGAGAGCAGAGAAATTCATCTCTGATATTTATTTTACAGACTGCAACCTGAGAGGACGGTAGGCTTCTTTCATACAGCTGAACTGACTTTGACTAAAATGAAGTCAAGTACAGGAGACCAAACATGTTTTTGATTTCTACAGAGGATTGTTTAATATCACATATCCTATTTGTAAATGCGCATTATGCTGCTCACAGTGTTTCTTTGTAGATCAGCTTCAACAGTCTGCAACAGGCTATGAGAATACAACTGTTCATCACTGTAATATTTACAGGGAGTAGTTAAGTTGTCTTAAATAGTACTGAGCTCATCATACGTAATGCCCTTTGTGATTTTGGGCTATATAAATAATTTAGACTTTTTGAATGATTTTTCTCTGCAGACTCTATGGAGACTCTTGCCCACTGGAGTCCCTGGCCTCCTTCTTGTCCTCTAAACGGATCACTTTTACAGAAGCTTCCAAGCAGACCTTTGCACCTTATAAAGTGGCTGATACCTTTGGACCCACGTAAGTAATATTGAAAAATCATTATCACCCTCAGTCAGATCTTTTTATTCCCTCTAAACGTGGCAATAACCCAAGCTTTGTGCTTGTTGAAGGTGGTGGACTTGCTGGTTTAAAGTGAACCTGAAAATCCCTGACTCCTGGAGAGGGAAAGAGGTTCATCTTCTGTGGGAAAGCGATGGAGAATCGATGGTTTGGAGAGATGAACAGCCAGTTCAGGTAATGTAGCAGGAGTTTGATTTAAGTCAGGTTACATTAAAGTGCCAAAACAGAAGACTAGATTTCATAGTGACATGTGGATTTGTAGGGCCTGACTAAAGAGGGTGAAAAGACAAGTTACATCCTGTCTGACTGTCTGAAAGATGAGGAGCCACACAGGTCAGTTAACCAAACAGTACATAGTTTATTGCTGCTTCTGTAACCAACCTGGTTCACTGAAATGTTCATATTTTCTCTTGTTCTTTAGTGTCACCCTTTATGTAGAGGTGGCCTGTAATGGGCTTTTTGGAGCTGGTCAAGGGTCCATGATTGCATCCCCAGATTCAAACAGGAAGTTTTCTGTACAGAAGGCTGAGCTGGTGGTATTTAACCGCGATGTTCGGGAGCTGCTGACTGATTTTGAGATGCTGATTGACATCGTAAAGGTGAAGTCACACAAGTCAGTACATGTTTGTTCATTACTTTACTTTAGTTGAAGTTTAATGACAGTAAACCTTTCTCTTCCTTCACAGGAACTCGGAGAGGGAGAGCAACGAGGCTACCAGGCACTCTTCACTGTCAATGAGATGGTGAACCTCTGCGACCCCTCTGATCCCAGCTCTTTCTCCAAAGCTCACAGTCTGGCTCACACTTTCTTCAGCCAGCGGAACGGAGACAGCCAGCACACTGCTCATGCGATGGGTCACTGCCACATAGACTCAGGTCTCAGTTTGATGTCTAAAATGTGTCCCTCTGAGTACGGAAAACTGAGTAGAGAAACTGGCGTTGAATGTCTGGTCAGATTTGTAGTTTTGTTCTCTAATTAGTGATCAGATATTTACTGACTTAAATCATAATTTTAACAATATTTGACTATTTTATGTAGGCACAATTCTTCTCTGACTGCTTGCGTTTAGCTTCTTTTGTTAGAAGTGACAAGGGGTTTTGTGGAAAATTCTGTATCTGTAGTGGCAAAACAATATTAAAAAAACATACTAAAAATGATACTCTGCCCTATTTTTGAAGTAGAAACTAATAACAAATGTGCATGACATCTTCCAATATTTTTGTCAAATGAGTTAATATATCTGAATTTCTGTATCTGCAGCTTGGCTGTGGCCATACGAAGAGACCATTCGCAAATGTGGCCGAAGCTGGGTGACAGTGATCCGTTTAATGGAGAAGAACCCAGAGTTTGTTTTTACTTGCTCTCAGGTGATTCCCCTCTAACAGTTTTGTATAAGCCTTAAAGGTTCTACAAATATGAGCGGCCTCAATTTTGAGCTTGTTTTGCTTCTTGTCCAGGCCCAGCAGTTCCAGTGGGTAAAGAGCTGGTACCCAGGACTCTTCTCCCAGATTCAGCATTACGTTAAGAAAGGCCAGTTCATTCCAGTTGGAGGAACATGGGTGGAAATGGTAAACCTGCAAATCAATCATATTTAATGTATCTTGTGAATTTAAATGTATTATTGAAGCTGCTGCCTCTCAGCACTTTTTTACGAACATGATATCCTAAGTTAAGATGAACTAATTACATGTTTGCCTGTCAGGATGGTAATCTGCCTTCAGGTGAGTCCATGGTCCGGCAGTTCCTGGAAGGCCAGCGCTTCTTTAACCGCGAATTTGGAATCCATTGCAAAGAGGTAGGAATTCATTAAAAATGTTTACATAAACTGAGTTGACCTCCGTATGTAATGTCTGCTACATTTGTGGCCTCTTTTTCATCACATATGAATAATATAAGGATCTCTTTCTAGTTCTGGCTTCCAGATACGTTTGGCTACTCTGCCCAACTTCCTCAAATAATGCAGGGCTCTGGCATTTCCAATTTCTTGACACAGAAGCTCAGTTGGAACTTGGTCAACACTTTTCCTGTAAGTAGGTACTGGGCGCAGATTTAAAAATAACAAAAAACTAAACTTTTGGATTGTTAAGTTTTGATTTATCGTCTTTCTTAAGCACAACACATTTTTCTGGGAAGGCCTGGATGGCTCCAAGGTTTTAACCCACTTCCCACCAGGAAATTCCTATGAAATGAAGGGCAAGGTTGAAGACGTGAGTTTGGTTTATGGTACACATAACATGTTGAGTCTGTGCAGAGAGTTTTTACAATCCTCACAAAGCTTACATCCTGGTTTTTCTCTGCCCACAGCTTGTGAAGTCAGTGAAGAATAACAAAGATAAAGGCAGAGCTAACCACAGTGCAGTGTTGTTTGGTTTTGGTGATGGTGGCGGTGGACCCACACAGCTGATGCTAGACAGACTGAACCGGGTCCAGGACACAGATGGACTTCCCAAGTCAGTTCCTGTCCCACACTTAAACTCAGCACTCGTCAGTTACAAAAACCAAGCTCTTCAACACATCCCATGAGTAAATTAGTCATGAGTTATATATTTGATTTTCCTGCACTAGTGGATTGCTGTAACAGGGTGGGCCTGCACGTAGGCAGTAGACTCCTCCAAGCTTGTTAAATGCAGAAGGATATGAGTGTTTTCTACTGATGTCATTATGATGTGGTTCTACAATACTAGTCAATACAATGATGTTTTAGTCAGAATGAATAACAAAGGTGTAACCAGAGTTGCATTGGTCATTCCCATGTCCAATTCTTGTGTGTTTCTCAGGGTCCAGACATCCAGTCCCGACAAGCTTTTCTCTCACCTTCAGGCTGACTCAGATCTGCTCTGTACTTGGACCGGAGAGCTCTTCCTTGAGCTGCACAACGGCACCTACACCACACAGGCTCAGGTAGAATAAAAACCTTACCTAAAAAAGTCCTCACTATAAGAGGAAATTAAACTTTTTCAATAAAAAAAGTAATTTCACTTAAAAAAAATCCAAGCACACAACTAGTCCAGAAAAAAAAAACCAAGAACAGTAGCATTATAAAACTTTAGGATATATAAACAAATGTGGTGCAGCTTTAACACTCAGGTAGACTGTAGGGGAAATAGTAAAGATTATTTACATGCAGGATTTACTTGGATTGTTATATCTTACTAATCATACTAATAGATACACATGCATATATGCAGGGGGGGCGGCATACTTACCTGTAACACCTTACAACAAAATACAGACCCACACAACACCACAAAAAAAGCACAAATAAGAGGAAAGGTGTAAAACAATAAGACAATGTTTGTACTGTATGATAAAGTGCAGTTATTATCAGGTTTGCTTTATTGTTTCCAGATTAAACGAGGGAACCGGCAGTGTGAGACTCTGCTTCATGACATTGAGATAGCCAGCAGCTTGGCGCTATGTCAGGATAGGACTTTTCAATATCCTGTGGAAAAACTGCAGGAGCTCTGGAGGTCCGGATACATCTTTTAAAAGTTTGATGATGAATAAAGATGTGGTCTCTGTTGTTACAGTATGAAAATGGCTTCCCTTTCAGGCTGCTTCTTCTAAACCAATTCCATGATGTGATTCCTGGTAGCTGTATAGAGATGGTTGTGGAGGATGCACTTAGGTATTATGAAGGTACGGTTCTCAGTAGCTGTCCATTAAAACCACAGCCATATCGATGTGTTGTTTTACAAATAAAAAGAACATTGCACTGTTTTAGATATCCGCAGTGATGGTGCTGCACTGCTGCATGGTGCCTGTCGTGCCCTGGGGTCAAAAGGCAACTCCACTGGCGTGTTCAACTCTCTGCCATGGGAGCGCCATGAAGTCATCCAGATTCAAGATGGCGCTGGTAAACCTGATCTGGGTATGTTGGATATTTACAATACTTATGTTGTTGCCTTCCAAACTACAACTGCATATCTGATGCTCTGTGGTATTTGTTGTACTGCAGCTTTAGTAAGAGTTCCCAGCATCGGTTTTTCCCCTGTCAGAGACACACAGCCTGTGGTTCCAGTCTCTGTCACTCTACAAGTATGTTATATATATATATAGAGAGAGAGAGAGAGAGAGCATTTCATTCTAGGTTGTAATTTAATTTGGCTAACCGAGACGTGTAATTACAGGCCAACGGCACTGTCCTCATGGACAACGGGATGTTACAGACTGTCATAAACAAAGATGGCACTTTGGCGTCGCTGTGTTTGATCAATGCCAACAGGTACCGTAGGACCACATGTGGCCATATTTTCTTCTACTGAATATATACTGAATTCATTTTCTTTACTGAAACATCTGTCTCACCACTTGGTTGGTATCAGAGAAGCCATTTCGGACAGCTGTCATGGGAACCAGTTCCTTATGTTCGATGATGTTCCTCTGTACTGGGATGCTTGGGATGTAATGGACTACCATCTGCAGACAAGGTGCCAGTCATTACCGTTTCATGTATCTTTTGCCACCTAGCTACAGATGACAGTATTTGCAGGTATTGTAGATATGAATAACAAGAACCTAACTGTAGGATTGCCCATTATAGGAAGCCGGTTCTGGAGGTGGTGCAGCCTCTTCGTGTGGTGTCCTCAGGTGGGCTCCGAGGCAGTGTCAGCTTCACCCTCAGGATCAGTGATAAGAGCACTATCACACAGGAGATTGTCATGGACGCCATGTCTCCTTACATCAAATTCAACACAGAGGTACTTTATAACTATATATAATAACAATAATAATTAATAATACAATATGATATCTGGAGGGATCTTGAGAACCACTGATGTAATAGACAAATTCTTCAAAACCCAAGAAATGCCAAATGTTTCATCCTCCATTTTCAGGTGAAGTGGGCAGAGTCACACAAGTTTCTTAAGGTGGAATTCCCTGTGCGAGTACACAGCCCCAATGCTACATATGAGATCCAGTTTGGCCATCTGCAGAGACCCACACACAGAAACACTTCATGGGACTGGGCCAGATTTGAGGTACAACGCTGTACAAGTAGACTAATATTCAGCTTAACATACTGTATGATAGCCTTTTTTACAATACACTATTTTGACAGCGATGCCTAGTGTCCTGTTTTGGCCCTGCACACCTAAACTGTAGGACAACGGTTAGTCTTCCAGCATAAGTTGCCATAGTAACTGAGCTTGAACTATGTTTAATTTGCTTTATGGAACCGAATCCACTTATGAGTCAGACTAATCAAATTAAGCCTGGCTTATTTGGTAAACTCGCTTTATGGGTGTCAGTGATGCTGTCATAAAAATAATGCTGTTGAAATGCGTTGTATTGTCTTTGCTGTTTTTCATCATGGCTTCTTTCTCAGGTTTGGGGTCACAAATGGGCCGATTTGTCGGAGCACAACTTTGGGGTTGCACTGCTGAATGACTGCAAATACGGCTATTCAGTCCACAAGAACACTATGACGCTGTCCCTGTGAGGTTTCCCACAGTTCACATACAACAATTCTATAAACAGTACAATTAAGCTTCACCGGATTTAAACAATACTTGCATCTAACATTAGATGTCTTTGTCTTAGATTGAGAGCACCTAAGGCACCAGATGTCAACGCTGACATGGGGACTCATCATTTCACCTATGCAATCATGCCACACACAGGTAGGATTAAATCATTCTCATCAAACCTTAAAATTCTGACTGTGGAACTTGTAACATGTTTTCTGTTTTGTAATATAGGATCCTTCCAAGATGCCTCCGTCATCCAGTGTGCATACAACCTCAACTTCCCTTTGAGGTCATTCCAGTGCACTCCCGACACTGAGCCCTGGAGTGCCTTCTCCATCAGCACCGCAGCAGTCATCCTTGAGACCATTAAACAGGTATCCCATCAAATGCTAAACTTGACCTAGCTTGACTTAATCCACTCAGCCTTCTAATGGCTGTTTACTCTATTTACCATTAACAGGCTGAGGAAAGGAAGAGGGCACTTGTAGTCCGACTCTACGAGGCCCATGGGAGCAGCGTGACTGCAACTCTCTGCACCACCCTTCCGGTCAGGGAAGCCTGGCAGTGAGTATTTCTATTTTTGTAGTGTTGCCTGCTGCATGGCATCTTTTATGTTGGATTGTCTTAAGAACAAAACTCTCCCCCCGCCCCCCCTCTCCCTTTCAGTTGTGATCTCCTGGAAAGACATGACGCTGCCCGGCCAGCCCACATTACATCAGAAGGAATTACTTTGAACTTCAGCCCCTTTCAAATTGTGTCACTTCTCCTCATCTTGTAAAAGATGCAGCAATTTACCAAACATCAGGGTCGTCACAACACTTTGGTCCTAAGGGTAGAAACTCTATATCATCTGGTACTGCAGTTTATTAGGAGACTTCAAAGTAGACTTTGCTACGTAATTAGCTAATTTTTTTGAGCTAGTCAAAAATAATGTGCATTACTGTGCATCAATTTTGTAGAAACATGTTTTATTTAAACATATTAAATAGTATAAAAACAGTCCTAAATGGTCTGCCTCCCTTTTCTTTTTATTTACTGTTCTGTCTGGTCACTCTCCCGCGCCGCCTCTGTGGACCTGCAACAAGGACGATTATGAGATTAAAATTCTGTTTCATTTTCTTTCAAATACTCCCCCAGTAGGAAAAAAAAACGTTTTTCATTTTGAGAGAATATCATGAGCACACCTGCAGTTGGCTCTGCACTGCTGCTCTTCCTCTTACGTGCAGTTGATCTCTTTTCATGTTGAGGTTCAGTTACTTCTCTGGACTTTACAGCCTTTCTTCTCTTGGTTCCGGCTTCCTTCGGACATCCTTTCTTTTCTTTCTTTGGGATTTTAGTCACACTTTCCTGTTTCTTCTTTGATGTACTTTCTGAGCGTTTGCTGGCCACCTAATGAAATCAAACTTGTGTTAAGAGTTGTATCTGTAGAATTCATCACTTCTCAACCAAAAAATAAAAGTGACTGATTTGTGACCTTTTTCTTGTCTGTGTAATAATCATGGCCATCTTCTTTCTTTGCTCTCTTTTTTGCCTTGGGTGACTTTGAATCTATTGAGTGAAAAAAAGACGGCTCAGTTTATGCATTGACTATTCTCAGTTACATTTCGGCTTAAGTTCTCAGTTTCGTGTATTCAAATACCTTTAGGAGCCATGGGGCCGGGATCTCCCTGAAATTGGAACGGTAGGCATAAGAATCAATGATATATAATATTCTGTGCCAGAGATTAAAATATGGGATTTTCCTATTAACTCACTTTAAACCACATAGTTCTGCCATTGTGGTCCCCGATAGATTTCATTCCATCCACGCAGTAACACTGCAGCCATGCCTTAAAGTCAGAGTAGTCTGTTTTCTGGGGGTCGTAGCCCTTTCCACCTAAGACACAAAACGTGTCAGAAACAGTAGGCATTTCGCAGGAAAATCTAATTGTATATTTAAGGCTTTCACTCAAAGCTCACAGCAAACACGTGATAACCAACCTAAGTTCACCACCTCTAGAGGAACTGTATGACACAGTCTGAGCAGGTCGCCCGTCTCCCCTTTCACCCGTTTCTGTTTAGCACCGTCTGAGGTCTTGTGCACAGATAAAAAGAAAGGCACTGACTGTTAGAAAACATAAAACAGTCATTGTTGAGCATCTGATGATCTGAAAAATGTGAGTCTCTCTGGGTTCTTTCACCTTTGTGTCTGTGGTCTCATTTTTTACAGGCTTCTCGTTTTCACATAAATCTTCTGACTCAAGGCCTTCCAGTACGGTCCTGGCGGGCACAAAGGGTGGGATGTTCAACCTAAAAAAGATAAACTACTTTAGACCCATTCTTTTGTAAAAAAAAACAAAAAAAAACAGAAAGGCTACTTTGTTTTCAAAGTGTGTGTATCACTTTCCCACCCCGCTGGACGCAAGAAACCAAGAAGTGAAAGAAAGCCATTCTTTTCATATCTGGAGGAAAACAGACCTTGAGACTTTTGTACCAGAACCTCACAGGAAAGACTTAACAGAGAAAACTTTATAAGAAATGTATAGTCTGACCTTGATTTGTATTGAACAAGCACTAAAACAAAGCTACTACCTGTTGCCTTCTTGGCAATCGTTTTGTTTATTTTAAAACGGTATAGGCCTACTGTTAGTCAAGGTCTGTCAGTACCAGGCTTTCTGCCCCATGCACGTGCCTGCTTTCTCTTACTTTTTGTTCTTTGTAGCCACTAGTTACATCTAGCAAAGTACTACAGATGCAAACTAGCCATATGAGAACATTTACAGAAATATTGGTTGTCTCCCTGTAAATTAGTAAATACTATAATAATTAGGGATGCACTGATCCAACTTTTTCTCTCCACATACTGATTCTGATACCTCAACTCAGGTTATCGGTCAATAACATTGATGTAGCAACTAGAGGAAACACTGAATTTAATAATGACTGATTAAGAAGTTGTATTTTATTTAATACTTCGATAATTTATAAAAGTATTTTCTAAACAAAAAACAAATATTCACTGGTTCCAGTTTTTCAAATGTTAAGATTTGCTGCTTTTCTTTGTCATATTTTATTATAAACTGAATATTTTGTGGGTTGTTTGTCAGACAAAATAAGTAATTTGAGGATGACGTTTTCAGCCATGGGGAATTAAAGTTTCCTCTCTGACTTTTTATAGACAAACAATTCATTCAAAAGAAATCCTTCATATTCCAGAACAATTGTTAGTCACAGGCCTATATTTAAAGTGGATTGTCATGTCTAAAATCTGATCCACTTAAGTTCAGTATCAGTGCATCCCTACACATAACTGTACAGTGTGTCATCTGAATGGTTCATGTTGTTCATTCATCACCTGAATAGGATTTCAGCCCTTAGGTAATTCCCGATACCGTTGAAGTACTTCTGATTGAGCAGAACTTCACAGATGGGCTTGTCAAAGGCACGGTCAGACAGGTGCGACACAACCTTCTCCCTGCAAAGTTATTAACTGGTCAGTGTGACAGTGATCATTTGGTTGAGCAGGTGACTCAAGTGACACTCTAATCATTACAAACCTGAAGCTTTTGTACTCAAACATTATGCAGGGCCCTCTGTCAGACTGCCAAGTCCCATTGGGCTGCCAGCTGCCAAACCTACGTGCATCCACAAAGCTCAGCACTCTGCAGGGCGTCTCTTTGGAATAAAAACGCAGATGGGCATGTTTGGGCAGCTCATCCTCTGTGGTGAAGCGGAAATAGCCCGACATCCCAAAGCGAATGACTATGTCCATGGGCTGGTCTGCTTGTCCTGCCTTCACTCTCTCTTTTGGATCATCACTCTTCATGGGCGTCAGCGTGAGCTTCACTTCCTTCCCTCTAGAAGTGGCAGTGATGCGATAGGCCTCACAGGTGAAGGGCACATCAGGATTCTTGCTGACTTCAGATTTTCTGACCGGTCCAGTAAACACCACTCCTGCGCACATTTTGTTCACGTAAAGGCTGGCCAGGTGGAGCTCTGGTCCCTCGGGCATTTTGTTGGAACAAAAGCTGTTCTACTGAGAACAAAAGGGGCTAAGCAAAGATTACATCACAAAATTAACATTAAGAGTGCACACATCGTGTGTGTGTGTGTGTGTGTGTGTGTGTGTGTGTGTGTGTGTGTGTGTGTGTGTGTGTAGCAACCTGGGAAAAGTCTGCATTCTACAATTAAACACTTTTGAGAAGCTTATTCCAGTATTTGAACACGTTTACATTCGACTACTTTTAGACCAATGAAATAATATAAATGCTCCAACTTTTTTCCCTCAGAATTTTATTCCTGAGTGTGGAGACCGTTTTGAAACAGCATATAGGCCTTGTAAGGAAAATAAAATGTATCAAAAGTGCAATTGAATAGTTTACTGAATGAATATAATATGAAATCTAAAAAATTCAACAACAAAAAACCACATTGTTTTTTGTTAACCAGAGTGGTGGGGTGTGCGTGGGGGGGGAGGGGATTTGTGACATCAATGCCTTGACTTTACAATTGCACACATCCTGCCACAGACCACACAACTATTTAACATGTCGCCTACACATCATGCCTGTCCAGAGTGTATTTTGTTCAACTGCCATGGACGCTCTGAAAAGGTAAAAGTAGGCGTTTTGAGGGGCTTGTATCAACTTACCAAAACCAGGAAATAGACCACGCCGTTGATTCAACTTGTCACTTTAACAGACTCAAACTGCAGTCACACAACCTGCGGAGTTTGTCGGGATACTCTCATAACATGCTTGTTACCAAACACTTCGTATATCGTCAGGGTGGGCCATTCTTCAATCCGAAAACGTCGCGAGACCTCGATGCTTTTCACGCTCGTTATTTATAATCAGATATTTCTCATGTTTCTCATCTAAATGGATGCTTCTGTCATGTTTTCTAAATAGTCACTGTAAACAGTGAACAATTTAACTGAGCTTTTCTAGGAAACGCAACATACAAGCACAACAGGAGCAAAAGCCCAGCCCCTATGCATGTTGGGATACGTAGGCGTGGTGGAAACTAGCAAGGATACAAATATATCCGTGTTTCACATTTTATTGTAATTTTGTATTAACTTTAGAAAGTAAAACACACATTATGAACATAATTCAAATAAAAATGTGAATCAATATACAATATTTTACAAAAATGGTCCATTCAGTATTCTTGTTCAGTCTGGAAATATTTCTACCAATTATTACTAATGTGGTAGAAAAATACTACTAAATATCAGTCACTACAAATAAGGACTAAGTCATTCACATGACCTTTGAGATGACTAAATATTAAAAAAAATTGTTCTGTACAAGATGTAAGTCTGGCTCTTTTGGTAGCCTGATCAGCATAATTTCTTTTCGGCTCGTGATCATCCTCATTGTAGTGCATTCATCCTGGTCTGGGCTTGTTTGAGCTCTGTAGAAACACACAGAGGAAATAATCATCACAACATAATCACGGCTAATAAAGCTGCTTGAAATGGAAGAACTTTGAGAAAAGAACTGCAATTTGACAGGATCTAGAACTAACCTGCAAGCAAGATTCTGAACTTGTCAGCGGAAACAGAAACAACAGTCGTCTCTGTGGAACCTGACTCTGCTCCTTGTGTCTGCAGTTTAAGCTGAATTATCGGTTCATTCACTTCCCTCAGCTCACTGGAGCTCAGAGTGTAGTCAATGCGCCATGACGCAGCCTCCAGTCTGCCCACTGCAATTCATTACAGGGCAGAATTGATGGAACCTCTCAGTCAGCAACCTCAGGACAGCGCTCATCATCAGTTATTTTTATCTTCCTCTTTGAAAAGGACAAGATAGACAGAAATACTTACATCTCAGGCTTGTCTCTCTTAGTTTGCCTTGCAGCGCCGAGTGCTTGTCTTCATATGATTTGCAGAGCCCCGTTGTGTGTTCTAAAGCAATGGATGTGTTTGTGTGTAATTAATAGTAAAGTCAAGATTTATTTTAAGTGCATACTCATATAAAAGTGTTTTAACACACTATAGAGGGTTTTCACCGACGTCACGTTCTGGGCGGTAACCTGGAGATATTGGAGGCACTCGGTGTAAACAACTGAATGGAGTAATGGAGTATTGTGCACTTTGGATACTTTAATACTTTATGTCTAAACAACACAAAAGCTCATCAAAACACATCCAAGATGCAAAAGCATGGAAGGACTTGGACCACAAAAAAAGGCGTGATATTTTGAGAAATTACAGTTTACTGGCGGTGCAGATCCCTACAAGTTGGCTCCCTCTTCTTGGATCCATGGCGACCCGGTGATTCTTCCTTCAGTTGCCCCGATATAGTCAACTACCTGGTTTTCTCGCCGAGCCCATACACAGCGGAAGACCTTAAATCCTACAAAAGTTTGGAGGCCTATAACCAGATGGTGTGTGGATGGGTGAGGGAGACACAGTACCAAGTCATTAACGACCGTTGTGTTGTGAAGGCCAAAGTAAGTAATGCAATAACGTCTTTAATCAACCTAACCTTAACTGTATGATATCATTGCGATACTCAAGGTGTAGTCAAGTGACTATTTTTTTTTTCTTCATTTCAAAGACCGAACAAGACAGATTTTTCCCTCGTAGATCCTGGTTGAGCTTTGCCAACCACAAGCGCCTCCTTTCCTCTGATAACTTCTGGCATTCCTCTCCCTGGTTTTTAATAACTTTTGGAAGTCGATAATATTCCAAATGTTTTTCTCGGTCTGACCTATTAGTACAAACTAAAACACGGCAATAATTAACCATTTTCCTTGACGCCATTCGGGATCTACTTCAGTGCCTGTGCTTTGTTGTGATGCGGAGTACCTCCAATATGGCGACTTCTGGTCTGATGACGCGTCATGAAAACCCTCTATTAGCAGAAATACTGTGACGGCAAATTAATACAGAAGTAACAGATCAAAAAGAGAAAAGAAGTAATAGCCATAAAGAACTTGAAAAATAGTCAACCTCTATCAAATAAAGTTGGTTTAAAAAAACGGAATCTTAAACTGGCAGAGTCGACTGCGATGGTTTTATACTGTCAATGCACCAAAGTCACAATGCATTACCCCACCCACCCCACTAAGCATTGTTCATTGTGCATGGACGGTGTCACCTTCAAGTGCCTTCTGATTGTTTTTTTGTCATAATTTAGTTACACAATAGACAGTTATGCAATGCAGTGAGCTCCAATAATAACACAATAGACTGTGATTTGGGACCTGTATGTTTCTAGGAGAAGGACAATTGTTTGTGCACTATGAATTTTTAAATTTAGATTTTTCCATACTTGGACTCATATTCTGAGCACAGTTTAATATTTAAGTGTGCAAATCTTACTAATATATAAGTATAAGTCTGTATTCAGAGGCCCTTGACTGTCAAGGAGCCATGGGTATGTGTCCCTGGTAGTTAAGAACTAAGAAATTTGTCAGATGTTTCTCCACCTTTGCTCTGCTTAAACAACCAGCCTGGCCTTACTCTTGGCAGAAATTAAAACATGGAAAGATGTCTGTGCATGTGTGACTACAGAGTATACAACATCATTATCATTTTTATACCAAACATGGGGAAGCCCAGTGGACAAACCTTTAGGCAGACCGAGCTGCTGCAGCTCACTGGACAGAGATTCACTGTCAACATCATGCTTCGCTGCACTGGAGAAAATGAAGCTGAGCACTGCCACACTAGCTTTGATGTCTCCGCTCTCTGCAAGATGGATTGATGTCATGAATGCATGTCTTAACATTGAATGCAATGCAATTCGGACTGTGTTATAGGCATGTGTGTAAAGTGTATAAGTGAGATTTAAGTGCAGTACCAGCAGTAGCGAAATATAATTAAGTAGCCTACATTTACTCAAGTACTCTACTTGTGATATTGTTTGCAGTACTGGTACTTTACTTGAGTTTTTAATGCTGCCTTATACTACTATGTCACTACATTTCAAAGGCAAATACTCTGCATTACTTTCTACTCCACTACATTTGACAGCTTCAGTTACTAGTTAGATTAAGATTTTACACACACAACATATGAGCTTAAAGCATGATGCACTTTTATAGATTTAACTATCCAAGCATTGTTTAAGGTCAGTTTACACATATTCTACTAATACTTCTGTAATTTTAATTAAGACACGTTTTCTATTGCAGGCCCTTTTTTTGTAATATATTTCTAAACTGTGGTGTTGCTACTTTAACTTTTGTAAACTATCTGCAGTATGTGGGAGACTTACCAAACTTTGCATCTGCAGTTAGCTTTGTAACCTTGTCATACTAAGATAAAAGGGAAGAAAGTTCTGATTAGTGTGAGTGAATTGTGAATATCCCGTAAGTGATTATGTGGAAAGTGTTAGAACTCTTACATCAATGCCATCCCCGAGCAAATCCTTCAGCACTTGAGCACAGAGGAGTTTCATTTTGACACTTGACTGTTACATTAGTGGGGCAGAAAAACACAAGTATTCGTATAAAAACACTATAAACTGACACTGAAAACTCTTTATTTACCTATATAATTACTCACAAGCTTCGCTAATGTGCTGATTTCGGCAAGTACCCAGTCTGGACAGTCCAAATCTCCACAGAAACGGAATCGCTACAACAGACAAGACATCACATACTGTTTACTGCACTGTTACAAAAGTCAGCCCTTCAACAAACTGTAACGCTAGCATATACATTAGCTAACGTTATCCATCATTAAACCATGGATGTATTACAAACGCTACCAACTAGCTTAGCCTGCTAGCTATCTAAAAGCCGGACTAAACCCGATAGTGTTAAGGTAAATAATAACCTAAGACACGTATAAATCATGCAACTAAAATGTCCTTTAAACAAACTGGCTTCTAACAGTTTAAATAAGCAAACTACTGTGAAATAATACGATTATTAAACGTGTTTACCATGGCTGTCAGTCAGCTGACCAGCTACACACGAAAGAACTGAACAGGAAATACTTCTTCTTCTGCTTCTTCTTTTTTTGTATGGCGGTTGGCAACCATCTTTTTGGAGCATTACCGCCACCATCTGGACTGGAGTGTGGATCAAGAGGTCAACCTACACTTTCTTAAATTCTTTTTACTAACCCAGTTATCTTCAAAAAAGAAAACAAAAAACGAAAACAAATTTCACCAGATCCTCTTAGCAGTATATCCTGTAAATTTTATGTCATCTGGTTTTCACCAAGTTGTGAAATCAATCTTTGTCTGGCTTTATGGTATTTAGGACAGTAGGCCTACTTAATCACATGCTCTATGGTCTCTTGACTATTACAATATTCACAAATTCCATCAACATGCTTTTTCATTATAAACAATGTTCCATTTAATCCTGTTTGTCCTAGCCTCATTCTGGACACCACATCTTCTTCTTGCTTACTTCTATAGGCTATGTATTCCTGTTCTTCCCCACTTTTCCATAATATTGGGAGAATTGCTTATAAATATACATGATTTGGAATTTATTCTATGTTTCAGAAGTCCACGACAGAAAATGATCCCCAATAAAACTGTAAAACATGACAAGGTAACCAACAGTGGAAGGTTGAAGAATTGGAATATCTTGGAGTCTGTGCTGATGTTATAGCCTATGTATTTGAGGGGGGGGGGAATATTGTGCGCAATGGGAAAGGAAATATCAGTCAACGTGGAACTGTTTTATATATATCAGATGAGTCAGTAGATCCAGTAAACATAGTCGGGTTTGAGTGTCTGGTAGCCTATCTAGCCTAATCTGTATTACTTAGACTATTTAGCCTACTATTTAACAGTTTTAAATGATGTAAAGTTTGTGATTTGTTTCGTTTATTGGCCTACATATTTGTTCTATTTAATGCATATTTACAGGTATTGTTGTTTATGTCATCTAGTCTTAACTTTTATTGACAAATAAAAAACACCCCGCCCACACTGATCGGTCCATTTGGGATGTGCGCGTCGGAAAGCGGACCCGGCCGGAGCATTAAAGGAGGCTAGGCTAGAGTAGATCCTGCAGAGGCTATCTCCCCGCTAGATAAGCACCTGTCTGCTTTTTTACCAGGCCGTCATTCTGCGAACAGAACAGAAGGACATATTTACCCTTTTAAGGCGCAAAATGAAGCGATTTGTTTACATTGTTTGGTTTGCTGTGGATTTTCAGTTTGTCCTCAATTCCCCGACTCTTGGATTTAAAAATAATCCCAGACTTCTAAGCAAAGGTAACGTCCACCTGTCATTTATTCACCGCTACGACAGCAATGTTTTAAATGTGTTCATGTAAAATCAATGTCTTGGTGTATGTTTAGAAAAGACAGTTACAGAGTTCATCCTGTCCTCAAATCCTGTTTGAACCCGCTAAGATATAGTTCAGTTTAGATAACTGCGGTAGCCTACAACTTTTGATGTCACTGCACGATACAGTAGGCTGACCTTCTAATCCCGAGTCATATAGCCATATGCTATAGCCTAGGCTATATATAAAATATGATAATGTGATGCTTCTCTTTTTCTCAGGTATAACCAATGATGTATTTGAATACCAGGTCTATCAGAACCACAGTGTGTTCTTCTATCATGATGACTATGAGGAGATGTACGTTGGAGGCACCGATTTTGTGTTGAAACTTGATGTGGATAACTATCATATTATAGAGGTGGGTGTTTCTGAACTTATAGATTTTGAATTGATCTTTTCATTTTGTTTAGTGTTAATTTATCACCTGCTATAGCCTACATGTACTTGTCTGAGTAGCCTACTCTTTATCTAGTGGTTTATTGACGGGCTCCCAGCTTGATATCTGTGTGGTTCATGATGGTGGCAGTGGAGTTTGTGATGCAGCTGGGGTCCTAATTAGATGTTACTGTAGCAGATGGCTGCCACAGAGCTATTGTTTGCATACAGGAGTCTGTCTGGCAGTGCCTGCTGACAGATAAGGCTTTTCAAAGCCAGCTAACATGTAATTTCAAGTCAGGAGAAGCTGCTTACTAACTGCTGCTGGTGAACTGCATGTCACAAACAGACCTGGGTGACATACAAAAGTTTCTATATTATAATAATCCAGAAAAATCAGAGACTGCAAGAATTAATGAATAATGATATAATGGTAGTTTTCTAAGAAAGAAGAGGAAAAGTGGTTCGGTTCTGACCATAAGACAGACATAGATCTTCATTTCACTAATGGATACCAGTCTGTGGCAGGAACAGCTGGAGCTACTTAAGAAGACATGATCTTATCTTGAGTGGAAATGTTTTTGGCTGAGAAAAGATATGTGAGTAAGAACCTAAAGTGTGTTTCAGATTTTTCGTTTTTATCTATATCCAGCTATTTCAAACATGCCTTATCGCCAAAAACGCCCGTCTTTTAAGCAGAGCTTTAAGTTCAGTATTCTTTTTGGGTGAGTAAGTGATTAGGTAATGTTTGCAATGTTCATTTTTCTCCTATAATGTCTAATTTGAAACTATCCTCAAGTGAAAACTATGTTAATTTATCCACCAATTGATGTCCCCCTGCAGAAATTTCTTCTGAAAACCCACTGCCAAGAGGTTAGTAACTAGAGAATGATAATTTTGTGACCAGAAATGACTTTCTAAATAATTGATTTTTAAAATGAAAAACATGATCAGTTCTTTGTGATGACTTGGCAATAACAGTCTCTGTATTTGTAGGGCCAATGTGCAAATGTCATCACTGTGATCGAGAAGTTTCAGGACAGCCTGTTTGTCTGTGGAACAAATGGACACAAACCACAGTGTTGGAAGCTTGTGAGTGTTAATATGTGTTGATGTCACTCAGTCAGACATATTGCATTTATTGTGGCTAGTTTATTTTACTGGCAACATCAGGGCAAAGCTGAATAAAGCATGGAGCTTTTTGGTGTCACGGCTGTGGCTCTGATTAAACTTAAATTAGCACCCTGTCTGTAATTTCAGTAGGGTGTTGGATGGCTGGTGTTTTGATACTTTTCCATCACAACTAACTTATCACAATATTCTGTTGACTTTCGTTCTACAGTTTTCTTCAGTGAACAACCAGTCTCATGAAATAGTGGAGAGTTATGAGGGGACTGGCATCTCTCCGTTCGTGTACACACATAACTCCATATGCCTCACAGTAGGTATGTTAAATATAGCTTTTTGTACAACCATACAGTAGCCCATGTTTTTGAAGGTTTAAAAACATGACTCAGGGTTGCAGACTTATGTAACCACATCAAGTCATGTGTAATAGAAGAGTTGGCAAACCACTGCACTTCCACAGAAATACACTCAATTATTGAACATCTTTGCTCGTTTTCATAGAATCCCTCATATAAAGCAGCATATTGGTGACTTAGGCTCAGGCGCTTAGGTGTTGTTTTTGATTCAGCCATGTCCTTGGAGCGCCACTCTAAACAATTAGTTAGAAACTGTTTCTTCCAACTGAGGAATATTTCCAAATTAAGAACACTAGTGTCAAAGGGTGAGTTGGAGATGATCATTCATGCTTTCATTTCCTCTCATTTAGATTACTGTAACAGTCTTTTTACCTGTTTGAGTAAGAAGGAGCTTTACCGTCTCCAGGCTGTTCTCACATTAACAAAAGAGCACACATCACACCTGTTTCAGCATCACTTCACTAGTTACCAGTCCTGTATAGAATTCAATTTAAAATCCTCGTCCTTACTTTTAGAGCCCTGCATGGCCAAGTTCCTCCCTACATCTCTGATTTGATACAGCTTCATACTCCTACCCGTCTGAGGTCGTTAGGTAAGAGGCTATTAGTGGTTCCCCGCACTCAGTTTAAAACTTGAGGGGATCGATCATTCCAAGCAGTGGCTCCTAGGCTGTGGAATGTCTTGCCTCCCTTTCTGCATTGTGTGAATTCTGTCAAATCTTTTAAAAAGCAATTGAAGACTCTGCTATTCAAGCAGGCTTTTACTTAGTCAAGGGTTTTTATGGTTGTTTGTTATGTTTTCTATTTGTATTTACATTTTCTTGTATTATAATTTGTTGTATTGTATTACATTTTATTGTGAAGCACTTTGTGATTTTTATCTGTGAAATGTGCTATACAAATAAACTTTACTTTCTTACTTATGTCTCTCTGCTATTTTTAGAGGGGGATCTATATACAGCAGCACCTTTGAATGCTGATGGAAGTTCATTACAATTCAGAAGGAAAGCTGGCAGCAGAACTAATGTCTGGATGTATGACAACTGGGTCTTAGGTGAGTAAATGACTGAAGTCCATTTATAATGTAGGATTAATACAACAGGGCAAATCAGCAAGAATAAATATTACTTTATCTTGTATGAAAATGATGCACCTGATTAGTATCAGTTTGTTCTGAGCGTGCTCAACTCCTTAACTCATTGTTCTGTCCACTCCCCAGGTCACTTTCATTATCTTTTGTTTTGGTCTCACATACCAAGCTTTTTGTCACAGGCCAATATTGCACATATTGTTGCTGACAGAGCACTGTACAATGAACTGCACTGTGCAGTGAAGCAGTTTGGTAAACATGTCCTCCTCTCACAGAGCCCACGTTCATCTCTGCGTCCTGGGTGAAGCGTAGGGAAGACCCTGACAACGAGAAAATCTACATCTTTTTCCGTGAAAAGAACTCTGATCACAACCGGGAGGCTGACCCCTGGATATCGAGGGTTGCCAGAGTTTGTAAGGTACGCTGGACATTGAAGTGGACTTGGCTTCAGTAAAGCTCTCATCTTACTAGACTGCCTCAGCAAATTACCCAAAACCAATTCAGTCATATTTATGCTAGTATCGATATTCAAAACAAGATAGGAGATGGCAATGTGATACTATTGTTTGGTTGGATGAAAGGACCAGCCTGGCCGTTGGAGGGTGCTAGCAGGGCTTTAAGCCTAAGAATGTGAAATATTGATGAAGGTTGTGTAATACGATCAAAAGCTCCAAAGGACCCACTAAATGGACCTTAAGGTGAGATTATTTTGTCAACTGTTGGTTCTAAGGATGAACTTTGAAACTATGACTGTACACATGAATGGAAACAGATCAACCAAACAGAATAAAGTCTGTATTTTTTCATTCGGTTTATAAAGTAGTATAAAATTAATGTATTGACATTGAATGTTCTATGAGAGTGTCGGCTGTGTCTCCTACAGTAACCCCTCTTGAATTTGCCAAAGGAGATGAAAGTCCACCGTCATTCAAAGCAGCTTTGATGTTGACTTTAATCTTCGTTAATTCCAGGAACAATGGTTAAGGCCAGCCACTATTTACAGTGGTTTTATGAGTAGACTAGAGGATGACATATTGATACGCTCGTATTGAGGGCTCAGGCTGTCATTATGGATAAAATGATATCCTTGTAGGAAATGTATTATTTACTTGCAATGTACAAAGAGAGATGGTAATAAAGCTGACAGAGTGCTATCCAGCAGTTACCGGAATATAAAGCCAGGCTTTGACAAAGGCACACACATAATAAATGCAGTTAAGGGCAACCATCTGCAGCACTGTGGTCTCATTTCCACTCCTTGCACTGCCGAGTCAGGCTTCCTCATCCTTTATTAACTAACCTGGCATGCTGCTGTGGTGAAATACAATCTTTTCAACACCCTTGTTATTTGACATCAGTGCAAAACCAAACAAAAGCTGTTAGGTGTTTTGTTCCAGGTATCATGGCCCATGTAACGACAGTCCTATCAAATAACCCTTGGTTCATGAATTTCAGTTTGCAAGAAAACTTCCCGGTGTGATTTATTGGTGTCATTTTGCAGGTAGATGAAGGCGGATCAAAAAGATTCTTCCAAAACATGTGGACATCTTTCCTCAAAGCGCGGCTTGTCTGTGGGTTTCCAGAGGAGTCGCTGTATTTCAACCGACTCCAAGACATTTATGTGATGCACGCTGAGGACTGGCATGACACAAGAGTCTATGCCCTTTTCACAAGCAGCTGGTTAGGCACTTTCCCTTCCTTTATTATCAGCAGCAGCTACGCAACAACATGAGCAACACGCTGACAGGGTAACAGAGAAATTGAAAGCTCAGCATTTTGGTTTTTTTACCTATGGAGACAAAACTAACCCTGGTTAGCTGTTGGCTTTGACTTACTACATCTATATATATAACAAACACAGAGGAGAGTGGCTTAGCCACCTGCAGATCTTGTTTAATGAGACATCATTTAGTATTTCTACCCTCTTGTTCAAGGTTCCATTCATTAAGATTAGAACCACACATAACTTGAATGTTCATTTCATTCCTTTTAGTCTCACATTAGGAGATGCACACATTTTCATGATTATACTTTGTGTACTTAAGAAGGTGTTCCAGAAATGTAGTCTTGCACTTCTATGTGTATGTGGTTGGGGGACTTACGAAAGATATATATTTTAAAATAGAATGCTCAAAAATAGCTATCCTGACTTTTAGTCCTTAAGTGGATCAAGCTGAATGGCCAAGGGAGATGCCCTTCTAGAATTTGACCAAGCCCCTGTAAGACTCTGTGCCTGATCTGGAAATTGAATACATATCTCTAAGTGTAATGGAGGGTTTGTCATTTATTCTGTCAGATACACAAAATTTACATCAATGTTCTATTTTGTGAGTACCGCACCGTAATTTAGTATTTGGTACTATACATTTTACTATTTTAATATGTATTCTCTTTAATTATATTTATTATTGTTTGTTAATTTGAGTCTTCTACTTATCCCTTGTTGCTGCAACGGTGAGCATTTCCCCATTGTGGGATTAATAAAGGATTTTGAATCTTGAATCTTGAATGAGTTATCTTATTTCTCTTCTAGGAACTCCACAGCAGTGTGCATCTATTCAATTGGAATGATTGAAGAAATATTTGAGAACTCAACTTTCAAGGGCTACAACGAAGTCATTCCCAAACCAAGGCCAGGAACGGTAACATTTGTTTTGTTGCTATGTTGCTGTGTTGAGACTGAATAGTTCCTTGAAGGGTTTTATTTTTATGTCCAACCATCTCATTGGCATCACTCACATTTATTGTGGGAAGTTTTTATCACATTCCATAAGTAAGGTTGTAAGTTAAAAAAAACACAGGCATGTTACATAAATGGGTGAAAATGTGGAAAATTTATCCCCATCAGCCTTGTAGTTGAGAATCTTGACTTGTGTCTATTCTACTGTCTACTTTATTCCCTTATAATGCCCATATTTAAGGCTTAATGCTTATAATGCCCATATTTAATGCTGTCTTTTTTAAACTTTATTCTTGCACTGCTATAGTTTTTATATTACCATGTTTACATTATTCTCTTATATTGTCCATATTTTATTTAATTTAATGCTGGTGTCTACACTTTATCCTTGCACTATTGGACCTATTTGCACTACTACCATGACACACACCCTCATACTGAATCACAGGGTCAGTCTCTGCCCTGTCACTGTAAGCGTCTCATGCTTATACATCTCTTAGTACATTCATGTGGATTTTTTATTTTATCATCCTGTTTATGATGTGTGTGTATGTTGTGTGTGATGTCTGTACGCTACTGGGACCTTGAATTTCCCCTTGGGGATCAATAAAGTATCTATCTATCTATCTATAGAGGCCCCACAAACAGAAACAGAATTTCCTCTTGTTGTCTTGTTGCTATGTCTTGTAAACACATAGCAACAAGTCCTGTGCCTTCCATCTATGCAGTTTATAGCTTTTAGGAAATGTTTATCTGGTTTGTTTTTATACAACTTTAAATGTCTTCAGTTTTGTGTACCTGAAGATGTTAGAATTGCTTACCCTGTGTAAACAAACATTCAGTTTATGTTTCCATTTCCTCCAGTATACAAATTACTTTTAGATTAAAAAGAAAAAAGAAAACAAAGTTAATGCCTATGTATTTTTCAGTGTGTAAAAAACAGCAGGACCCTGCCACTGGCCACTGTCAATATGGTGAAGGATTACCCAGAGATGACTGACTGGGTTCACTCTGTGCATTATAGAGCTCCATTTTATATAAGCAGCAACAACTACACCAAGATCGTTGTGGACCGAGTCCAGGCAGCAGACCAGCGCGTGTATAACATTCTGTTTCTGGCTACTGGTATGTTCTGGTTGGGAAAAGATACATTGTTCCTGGTCTTCCGTACTTATAGCTATTTATGCCTTGTGTGTTTCCTTGTTGATCCGGCTTGTAATCATGCATTGTTTGTAATCGCTGTGAGGAACAATGGGCTAAAAATATAATATCAATCCCAAAATAGCAACCCTTCAAAATGCTGCTGTGCTGTTTCAACAGATTCTGGAAAGATCCATAAAGTCTTAGAGGCTGGGTCAGAACCTTTCATCATCTCTGAAACGCAACTCTCCAGCCGTTCAGCCATACAATCAATGAAGCTGGACTCCAAAAAGGTATTTAAAATGACAGTTAAAATACCATGCATTGTGCAGCGCAGTGTTGTCAGTTGTGTTTTTGTCAGCCACTGCCCTCAGGTCAAAAATAATTTTTAACATGAAAATTAAATTTTATATTTTAAAGCTGCACTAATCATTTTTTTTAATACAAAACTCTCATCAACCTCATTTCCAGCCGCAACAGGCAGCTATTTTCAGCATAAAAGTTCTAAAAAAAAACAACTGTATGCTCCTGTCCAGCACCAAACAGCAGACAGACAAAATTAGCGATTAGTGGAGCATTTAGCAGCAGAGAGAGACAAGAATTTCCCTCATTAGTTGGTGGAGACCAAAACAGAGCTAAAAGGTAAATGAAATATGGGACTTACACACCGGTGCATCAGAAACATAACTCCAAGTGCTTTCGTGCATCGTGTCTGCTGGGTGTGTATATTGCCGCTTATTTTCTAGCATGTTCCCCATAGCAACTTCATATGGTCATAATATGTCAGTGTTGTGTTTACAGCTTTTTGCACTGCACCCAAGGGTATGTTTCTGTCTCCCTTTGCTCAGAAAAGGTTAGTGGTGGGTTTTTCGGAGAAGATTTCTATCATGGATCTCCAGAAGTGTCAGGAGAACAAGTCCTGTGCAGATTGTGTTCTGGCTCGGGACCCGTACTGTGCCTGGACGACGTTTGGGTGTACCCCAACTGTCCCGTAAGTGGAATGTGGACTGCATTCAAAACAAGTTACTTTAGCAGACTTTTTTATACTGTGCAAAGAATTATCATATTACAACATATTACAGCTAACAATATTGAAATAGCTGCTCTCTGCATGTTCTTCTGAAAATCACCTTTCTGCAAAAGATAAGAATACATGTTGATCTGGCTGGGTTGGCTTAGTGGTAGAGCAGGTGCACATATACTGAGAAGTTTATGCCTTGACGCAGAGGTCCAGGGTTTGAATCCAACCTGTGACAATTTCCTGCATGTCTTCCCCCTCTCTCTCTGCTTTCTCACCTAGCTATCCTGTCAAAAATTAAAGGCAGAAAAGCCCAAAAAATAATCTTTCAAAAAAAGAAAGTCAGCCTTATTTTAAAAAACAAAATGGATCACCGGGGCAACATCACAGTAACTAATTTCTCACAAAGAAATGCACTTGTTGAAAGATCTGTTTTGTTTTTGTTGTTCAGTGGGGGCATTCAAAATATCATTGATGGGAACAGAACTGTGTGTCCTACATCAGTAGAAGGTAACTAATGATGACACTTATTCATACACACTTGCTAAGGGCTCAAAAGCTTTTCATTCCATCCCATTGTATCTTCTTTTTATTCTTGTAGAACAAAAACAAGTAAACCGGACCAAACGGGAGACGGCTCCACCATCACCAGTGGATTTGAGGACAGCTCACTCTGTCCCACTGGGTGTCTCTTTCTATCTGTCCTGTCCTATAGACTCTTACCACGCTGTTTACACCTGGGAGCATGGAGGCCAGAGCAGCCCTTGTCTGCAAATGCAGTCTAACTGCCTGCACCTCATCCCCAACATGGCACAAGAGAACTATGGCGGCTACAAGTGTATTTCCAAAGAGAAAGACTACACTAAAGTGGTGAAAACGTATCAGCTTATAGAGCAGATGATCCCAGATACAAATGAAAAAACTGACAGAAGCAATTCCTTTGGCAGAACAACTGATGCATCAGCTGTGGTGCAGCAGAAAGCATGGATCACCCTTGGACTGGCTGTAACATTGTTGGGGATTTTCAGATAGGTGCATCCGCAAAAATGACTATTTAAACGTTACACTCCTTTCTCTTTGAAAAGCTTTTCTGCTGTTCCAGATCTCATGTTTGAAAATCTAACATCAAAATCCCCAGGCCCTTTGTCCTTGCCATTGCTCTCAGGCCAGGACGCAGGCAACATTAAAGGAAATCCACTTTAACACCAGCAGGACACGCCTGCTGAGAACCTAGCACCTTATTTGTGCAAGCGGTCACACAGCTGTGTTTGGCAAAAAAAAAAAAAAAAAAAAAAAAAGTTTTCAAGTCTGCAGGAAAATGCTGTAGCCAAGTTTCTTTTTAAAAGAGAAGCCAGAACAGGAAGAGGTTGGTTTGATGGCGAGAAGGAATTTCTTTTAACAAGAGCTAAATCCAAACCAAAGCACACTTTAAAATGTTATGATCATGACTGCAAAAGCTTCAGGTCAGAGAGTACAGTAGACAGTAAGTAGGTGTGATGGAGTAGTGCGCGAACATGTTGAGGCCAGCTTTTTGATCTGTGGTCTATTAGAGGTCAGAAAAAGGTAAAGTTCCTGTGTAAATTCCCTCTGTGCCCCACTCAAGTGCACTGCTGACAGATTATTTGTTTTAGATTGTTATGGGAAGGGTGGAGGCAGCCAGGGACCCTCCCTGAATTTCCATGTTGAAAAATAGCCACCTTGTTTAATTTCCACTTCAATGTTGACAAAAAAGTACATTTGATTGAATAACACAACATATATTTTTGCAGTGACAAAGAGAAACACATCAATATTAGCTGCAGTGTGAGCGATGGAGATTAGTCCCACATTCCACTTGAAGCAGAACAGATTTTAGTTGGTTGTTGAAGGTGATAGATACATTGAAGTTTTATATAAGCTACTTTTCCAGTCAGTTATTTATATTAAAGTGAGATTATGTAACTTTTGTCATACAGTAGCCACTGTTGCCACAAGTGATAATTACGGGATAAATGCTAAAACAGTACAACACCAGCAAGAGTAGAGAAAAGTAAGAGAACAGGCTTAGTAATGGCCATTATGGAGCAATATCTGGCTAAAGTCTGCTAACATTAGCAACTAAAAGCTACCAATAGATCATATTGGGCCAAGTAAGGGGTGTTTGGTGATTTTTGCCCCCAAAGTCTCCTCCCAGGCAGCACGGCAATGGTTATGTTTAGGGTTAAGGTTAGGGTTAGCTGCCTGGAAGGTGACGTTGGAGGCAAAAAACACCATTGAGCCCAAGTAAGGCTGTAGCAGCAAACCCTTCATGTATTGAATTAAGCAGTGTTGTGTTTTATTGCTTACGGATTCAACTGACATAGTCTCAATTTAAACAAGAAATTATTCTTTAAAATGTTTAAAAAACGACTAAGCTAAATATATTTATTAAGTTAATAGTATTTTGACAAGATGTTTTGTTTCATACTGGAGATTGTTATACATGCAAGCAGCATTGTGTCCTTAAAAAGTAATATTTTGTATAATGATTATTTGAAAATGCTCCTTAAAAATGTACAGTAAGTGCATACGATTGATTTCCTGCTCATTCAAATAAAAAAAGGAGTCATAGTCACGTCTCTCTTCGATCCACTCATAAGTGGTTTCAAGAAGGTAGTTTATTCATCCTTAGTAGGTCATTCCTTCATCAGACATGGCACTCAGTAAACCATGTGCAGACTGGTCAGAGTACAGGCAACAACTAAAGATCTTTAGCTTAATCTGTTTTATTCCTGGATCTAAAGTCTCAACCCTGCTAATGACGACAAAGTGAGTACATCTTGCTTATACAAAGAAAGAAAATAAAACACAACTACCCTGTATCCCTCCAGCCATCACTCCACAACCACCCATGTAGAAATCCTGCATTCATGTCCAGATTTTCTTTCAGATTAAGTAGTTTAAAAGCTTCGTTAGAATTTTCCTGCTGTTTATATTGCTGTCATCTAAAATTAACCTTACACATCTACATCAGTCAAATCTGATTTTCAGATTTTGAATACTTCTAAATTTTCCACCTGACACAAAAATAATCTGGGATTTTTTTATGTTAGTGAGTTGAGACGAAAAATCTGGAAGCACAGTAATCTAGGCGTGCTAGCTCTCTTGTTTGTGACCAAACCCTGCTGTTACTATGTTGGGTTGTCATCCTTGTGTTTCTTTCCACACAACAGTGACTTCACATATGAAGTAATATAAAATGTGTTGTACAAGGCTCCACCAATACCACCAATTATGTCACTTGTTTGCCATTTTAGGTTACAACAGACAATCAAGAAAGAGGTGGCTCTGTGTGAACTGATTTGTTTTCCTAGCGGTGTAGTCATAGGCTGATTATGAGACTACACCACAAGGCTGTTGTTTAGCACTTGCTATTTGGATATCTCACAGAGTTGAAGGGCCCATATTGCATATAGTACTCATCCCTTGTAAAGTCCTATTGATAAAACTGAGGGGATGGACACTCACTTAAAATGTACCATGATGGTTTCTTTCTTGTGGCATCTTCAAAGTGAATGTTTAGGCTATTCCTTCAGGTTTTCAGTAAGACTTTTGGGGCTCTGTTATTGACATGAATGACTAGGCACTTTGACCATGCAACAAGATATGCAGAGTCAATAAGCGACTTTTGAGTTCATGAAAAGCACTATATAAATTCAATTTATTATTATTATTATTAATAACACCGACTTAAGGACCCCCTGAGCCCTTGGGCACTTGATCCTGGTAGGCACGTTCAGTAATCCACCCATGGGTGTAGGGCTCAGCATGACTAGAGATGATTCACCTACAGTTGGTGAATCATCTCTAGTCATGCTGAGCCCTGTACATGTGTCTTGATGTTTTGATGTTTTGATTCAGATCACTTAAGCCGGAGCTGACCGCACCTGCCCTGACAGCTCAGAGCCTCCTGTGGTTACATGACCTGTAGACTGTTGTTGGCTGCTGAGAAGGGTTACTCACAGTTCAGGTGGACATGTCAAACATTTTTTCATATGTCTGTGGTGTCTACATGAGCCATTGTTTGAGCCACCCTGTTTAATTAAATCCAGACCATCTCTGTTCAAGCTGAAGCCTATTTTAAAAGTGCCAATATCTCTTAAATTGAGTGTCAGCGTCAGTTCTGGCAGGCCAGGTAGTCAAGACGCTGCTAACCGCTATTGGTCAACAACACGGTCTCATCAGCTGATCTGCATCAGTTAAGTTGCAACAGCTGATCTGCATTAGCGCATCAGCTGGTCACTCCCCTCGCTGCTAAATGGCTATACTCAACAGGGCGCGCTACTTAAGCTGATTCAGTTGGCTCCTTCTGCTTGCTGCCTTAGCTGCTCCTAAATGCTGCTACTTTAGCTTGTTCCTACTGCTGCTTTAGTTTGCTCCAAATGCTTGCTGCTCGCTTTTTGCTACCCACCTCCTCCCCTGCTCCACCTTGTCGTGTATAACGTGGAATTTGCTTCTATGTCATTGTTGCTTCTCTGTTCATATGGGGGAATAGTTTAGCTCTCCCAGTATTAAACTGTGTGAGCGTCCCCTAATGCTGCTGCTGTCCCCTGACTCTCTGCTTTTTCATGGTACTCATGAAAGGTCAGGGGACTCCTCTGAACAGAGCCATATCGCCAAATTTAATTCCTAATTTATTCAATAAATTCTTAAAGCTTTCATTGTCTGTGTTGTTCTTGACGTTATGGACCTGACAGAACTGTCTTAACTGCAGCTCTGAGTCTGGATGGCGCCAAACTGCAGTCTAAACTGTGAGATATGGTGACCCTCTGGTCTCTGCTGTGCTCTGATATGAGCCCAAGTAGGCCTTGATCCCCAGATGATTTGGACCACGGTTTACAGCTCCACGTTTTCCTGTTGTGTCTCAGGAAAAGGAATGTCTACTGAAAGCCAAAGTAAAGGAAATCATGGAACAAAAACAAACAAATACAAACTTTTTTTCTAAGCAAGGAAACAACAGTCATGGTTCATGGCTGGAACCCCACCCTGAGGATTAAAAACAAACTGTAGGCCTACTACATGTTCCAGTGTACAAAATAATACAGAAAATTAACATTATCTAAAACATGAGTTTTTATACTGTATAATTTACTACAAGTACAAGAATTATACAGAATGTGTCTGTAATAACAGTCTTTTGACAGCAGAGGTCACTGTTGTTTAACAGAACTGACTATCAAACCCCAACACACATCCATGGCCCTGTCACTGCCCAGATGTGAGTCGAGCGCAGATGTGAGTCGCGCATGCGTCACTTTGCGACGAGAGCAGATGTGAGTTGGTGATGATGATAAGTAGCCTACAAGATGCTAACAAGAGACTTCTGTAATATCAGTACAGTAAAAATGGACCTACAACAAAATTCGTTGACTGCTGGCTACAAGTTAGCAATCAAACACAACAAAGGCTGTTACTTGTGTGGCCGGGTTGGCTCAGTGGGTAGAGCAGGTGCAGATCTATATTTAGAGGTTTATGCCTCGACGCAGAGGGCCAGGGTTCAACTCCAACCTGTGACGATTTCCCCTCTCTCCCCTTTCTCACCTGTCCTGTCCATTAAAGGCGGAAAGCCCCCAAAAAATAATCTTTAAAAAAAACAAAGGCTGTTACTTGAATGGCATTTTGAGCTAACGTTAGCAATCAAACAATCATAGAACGTTTTTGAAATGATTTCCATCTTCTGTTATTGTATGTAGAGAAAAGTTTATTATTTTATGGATTTCACAAATTTCAGTATGACACGTTATGCCGTAAACCGTTTAAATCTGAGCATGACTAAGCCTCTCAAAATCTGACGAAAATCTTTTAAACTGACCTTTGTCGATCTGAAATGAAGACAGATTCAGCAACTGCATGGCTTATTTCTCGCTTAAAATGTTTTCAGAAACACGTTTCGGTGAACTATTTTAGTAAAATATGAGATCGTATTCTGAATGTGTTGCCAGTAATGGCCGTTAGAAAAATCCAAACTCCGGAAGCAGCAGTCAGATCCATGTGACGCGTTAGTCCAATCAGCTGCCGGTTTTAATTTTTTGGGCGACAATACAGATTAGCGCCGCCTGCTGTTATGGAGACGTATTACGTCTCGTCGCTTTGGCGTGTTCCCAGGTACTTTTTTGACCAACTCGGGGAGACTGATCAGTTCAACTGCCTTTTCTGCCGAGGGTCAGCCGTCTGGTTGGTGTGTAACTGCCTTAACCCTAACACCAAGTCTTAAATAACTAAGGGTAACTACCCTTCTAAAAAAGGGTAACTACCCTTCTGAAAAACAGTAACTACCCTTCTGAAAAACGGTAACTACCCGGTAACTACCCTTCTGAAAAAGGGTAACTACCCTTCTGAAAAAAGGGTAACTACCCTTCTGAAAAACAGTAACTACCCTTCTGAAAAAGGGTAACTAATCATTCGTTACCCTACTGAAAAACAGTAATACCCTTCTGAAAAAGGGTAACTACCCTTCTGAAAAACAGTAACTACCCTTTCAAAAACAGTAACTACCTATTTTTTTGTGTACCTTATTGTAAAGTGTTACCAGAAAGCTAAATATGAACTATAGACTATTAAAATGAAGGACCGCAACCAAGGCAGGGTGTGAGTCTTTAGAGCCATGAAATATTCTCTTAGTAATTAGATAGTGTAGCCTACATTTAGGCCTATGCATTATGGCCAAGTGGTCTGTTTGAACTGACGGAGTTCATACTGCAGAACACCAGACGATGGCAGTATTTTGGCAGCAAACAAGTCTCTTCAGATACTTACACTAATTCATATGACTGAAACATTAAGGAACAATTATGACTAATGATGTTTATTCAAAAAATAGGCTTAAAGTAAAAATCGACCACATAGGTACCTACTGTACATTTAAAACAAACCAGTGGATTACATGTGCGCGTTTGATATATATTTTCGTTTCAAAAGATTAAGAATAACACATTTATGATTTACCTTTAAGCGGTTTCTATTAGCTTTGTATTCCACTTCCGGTTGTAACACATTCACTAAATCTTCCAAATCAATTAAGGCGTCACATAACAATGAAATGCCATCATATTATCTGCACCTGATGTGGTTCAAGATGTTGGGTATTTTCTCGTATTGGACTCCTCTGAATTCAGCCTTTGGTCTTTTTGTTTTGGTTTTGTTGTTGTTGTTATTGTTTTTTATATTAAAGACAATTTCTTAATGCAGCAGTGCTGGAAATTGTGTCTGTAGGCTGTTAGTCGCAGGACAACTTCATTTAAAATCTAACTGCGTTTGGAAACTCTTGTCTAAGTCCTTTAATTAAAGACAATAGGCTGCAGCCAAACCGAATGAGGTCAAAGATTAGGCTTGGGTCGGGGTAGTAAATTAAACATCAGGTCCTAAATTATGAATTTTCTTTGAGGGTGGAGGACCCGGAGCGTCTGTATCTTTAATAGTGAGGAGAGAGATGGGAGAGGCTGCGCGTTCACGGTTCCTTTTCTCGCTTCGCGGCGTCGGGAACGCGCAGTGGATCCCACACTCGCTGGAGGAAAAAAGCGCCTTCGGACCGCAACAGCGACTCACCGGGAAAAATGTTCCCTCCACGGCCCTTTATCAACGCTGTCGATGTCTGCAAAAGTCATGTGAAAGGATCCGCAACCTAAGAGGACTCGAGTTTTTTTCGACCATTAAACTTGTTTCAGAGGATTGGAAACTTCAGGAAGAGATTAATAAAACACAGGAATTGAAGTTAACATTGGACAGGTAAGACGATTCAGTAGTTAATGGGGCAGTTACTATAGACGTAAAAGATGAAAAAAGAAGCATCCAGATCTAAAATAAGGTGAAAAAACATCGCCCTGTGGGCAACTCCGATGAATCACAAGGGCATCTGTTCATGAGTGCAAAAAACTATAGTCTCTATGTAAACTGATAATGGCAATATTGCAATTTAACTCTTGCTAAAAGTATAGTGTTTTTAATTAGCTGCAAAAATCAAAGGTCTGATCACCTTAATGCGCCAGTTATTCCGCACCGGATTGTGGAAACGCGCTCAAAGCAGGAGACCACCTGACCCTGAAATTGCTGAAAATATGACACACAGCATAGGCTATGTGTATATTTGCTTTTATTTATGTGTACGGCTGTCTAAAACTCCTTCAAAAAATCTATGTCGTTTTTGTGTAGTGCATATGGTTGAAGTGCCATACGAAACAAAAGGAAAATTTGCTGATTCTTTAAACCAGATTGCATGACAGCACAGCAGCAGTATTCATCTGGGATGTTTTTGTTTTTTAATGAGTTTGTCATGCAATTTTAAGCTGCATTAAATAGCTTTGATTCCCCTTGAAAAGCATAGCCTACTCAGTGAAAAATGTCTAAATGGATATTAGATCTAAAAGCTTCCACAGTGCATTTTCGCTGGTAATGGACATAATGTTATGTGAATGTCTGATAAAAATTGGACCTAGGGCTGATGTCTGGTAATTGATGCTTGCAGGTGCAGAAAATGGCAAGACAGCTCCTGCAGCTCCTTGTCCTGTGGACTACTGTGGTAGGCATTGTGCAGTGCTGTCCAGAGCTCTGCAGCTGCCAGGATAAATTTGCCCACCAGTTTGCTGATTGTGCTTACAAAGACCTGTTGGTAGTACCTGTGGGTCTCCCCTCCAATGTTACCACCGTGAGCCTTTCTGCCAATAAGATCAAATTTCTGAAAAGTAAAAGCTTCATCAATATCACACAGGTCACCTCTCTCTGGCTGGCCCACAATGAGATAGTTACTATAGAAGCAGACACCTTGGCCCCCCTGATCCATCTCCGCAACCTGGACATCAGCTACAACAAAATTGTGAACTTTCCATGGGAGGATCTGCACAACCTCACAGCCCTGCAGCTCCTGAAAATGAACAACAATGAGATGGTGAACCTTCCAAAGGACGCCTTTGCCACCCTGAAAGACCTGAGGTCGCTGCGCATCAACAACAACAAGTTTACCACCATTGTGCAGGGTACCTTCAGTGCTCTCTCCTCCATGTCCCACCTTCAGATTTTTAACAACCCCTTCACATGCTCCTGCAGCCTGGAGTGGCTGAGGGATTGGATCACGACCACCAAGATTTCTGTCCCCGAGCCAAATTCCATTTTATGTGATGCCCCTGAACACCTGAACGGCACAATGGTTACAGCGATTCCCAAACTGGACTGTAAGGCCCCTACTGTCACAATTACCTATCAGCCCAACATTGAAAACACAGAGCTCTATGAGGGTTTGATGGTCATTTTAAATTGTGAGACAAAAGGGAGCCCCACACCACAGGTCATTTGGGAGGTGACTGCAGGAAATCAGAATTATCTGTTCCCCTTGCCCTCCACTGGCGAGATAAATGATGTGCCAATTAATGATAAAACAACCAACAATCGATTCCTCGTCTTTAGAAACGGCACTCTCATCATCCCTCAATTGAGTAAAAAGGAAGATGGAAATTACAGCTGCTCTGCGGTGAATGATTTAGGTAAGGCAGAGAGCAATGTTAAAGTGGCAATGGCAGCCACCCAAAAACATGGCAGCAACTCAAAGCCCGATTTTACGGTGGACAAGATCCGTCCATCTGTTAAAAAGCCTGCAGAGCCCAAGATTTCCAAAAATAATGTGATCAACTGGACCAAGCCTGACGAAAAGACAAAGGGCAGTCCTGAAGGTTCATTGGACAAAAGTGTCGGGACGGGGCAGGACGGCGGCATTTCAAAGATCCCCACCTTTGCGAGCAAGTGTGGCGTGAGAGAAAGCACTGAACACATCTCCAACCACGCCTTCAATCTGAGCTTGGATGACCTGAAGCAGTACACTTTTGATTTTGGTGTTATTGCATTAGAAGTATCAGAGACGGAGGCCAAAGTGCAGCTGAATCCGCTGCAGCTTCCCAGCAGCAAATCTAACCTTCATCTCAGTCACACTGAAAACCAGGAAACAGTGAATAAAGAGGCCATTGGTCTGTACCAGTCCTCATCCAGTAAGGCCACCCTGGACATGCTCTACCTCTGTGTAAATACAGGTAATGGACACTCCATGGTTCAGTGGTCCAATATAGAGGAGGGTGTTAATGCTTACCGCTTCCATGGTTTACAGCCTGGCACCAATTACACACTTTGTCTCACCTATGGGGGGCAGGACTGCCAAGTCCAAGTAGTCTTCACAACTAGGAAGAAAATCCCCTCCCTGCTTATCATCGTGGTTGTCAGCATTTTCCTATTGGGTCTGGCCACTGTTCCCTTACTGGGGGCCACCTGCTGCCATTTGTTATACAAGTACCATGGGAAGACCTACAAGCTGATCATGAAGGCTCAGAATCCGGATCAGATGGAAAAACAAATGACTGGAGACTTTGATCGCAGGGCGTCTTTTGTGGAGTCAGAGAAAACCTTCGACCCCAGCGAGTTAGGCGAGGGGGAGGGAGATGCCGAGGGAGAGGAAGGAGACGGAGAGGCTGAGGGGAGCGTGGTGACAGAGTCCATCCCCGGATCCTCATCCAAAACCAACCAGGAGGAGTTTGAAATGGGCTCGGAGTACAGTGACAGATTACCGCTGGGAGCAGAGGCAGTCAACATCTCGGAGGAGATCAACGGCAACTACAAGCAGCCAAGCCGCTGAGCTCCACTGACGTCTGCGAGTATACTGTACTTTTTTTTTTTTTTTTTTTACTTTTAAGTAGCCTACATTCAAGCAGGTAACTCAATCACCATTACTTCACGTGAACAAGGTTGGCTTCTCATAAAAACAAAGGTGGATCTTTTAATTTTCTTTACCTCAGAAAGTACTCCGTCAATCACTTGAGATTGTGAATTGATTCACGTGACATTTGTAGTCTACTGTAAAGTTAAAATAAGCAACATAAGTATACAATGCAAGCACAGTTTTCTACAGTTTTATAAGAGCTCAAAACTGTCAGGAAAGCAACAAAATGTTCCCTTTCTGCAGGACAGAGACAGCTATGGGCACAATTGAGCAAACGGCGATGCACGGAGCTCGCCGGAGTTTTGCGTAATTGAAGGCAAAAAACTAACTATATTAAAAAGAAATCACCGTTTTGGAGAGAACAAAAAAGCAAACAAAAAGTGCCATATGTTTTAAAGTAATTTAAAACAAACTGACATCAGGGACCAGTTGCTCTTTCTTAACTGTGTAGTCTGTGTAAGGATGAGAAAAAATCTTACAGTGGCCAATTACCATCTCTTCAGGTGTCGGCACTCCGGCTCAACTTGACTCGTCCAGTCTCAGATTTGGATGATGATATTTGATTAAATGATACTAGATGCAGATATTTGCTTTCGGTGCTGACCTGCCCGCTGTCCTGTGAGTCCAAAAAGGGAAATTTCACTTTCAACTGTGTTGTGCTTAACGAGAAATCCCAGGTTATTTACCAACAAAATGTTGTTTGACGTATTGTAAGGCTTTAAAAATGTGCGACTTTAACCTCTTAATCTACGGGTGTTTGCTATTAGCCTACTCTCGCTTTTTACAATGAACGTGTCCATGGCATGTCACGCGTATTTCCATGTGTGGTTTATATTAGTGTAGGCTAGTCTAGAGGACTTTAGATGTTACTGTCAACCTGTGATGTAAAGCCATGTGAATTGAATTTTTTTTTTTATTCTTTTTTTACGACGGAAAGTTTCTATGAAGCCTCTATTCAAGGGCGCACTGTGTCTGGCGGCTTCACTGTCTTGTAATTGGATGCATATAGTGACTTTTTGTGAACTGTTGTAAAACGAAACGAAAAACAAAACCCGTGACCTTTAAAGATTTTTTGATATCATTTTATGTAAGTGGAATTAATAAAACGTGAAACTATACAGACTATTTTCTGGATTTGTCTTTGACCTTGCGGATTGAGATGTTTCAGGGGGAAAAATAGAACATTCTTTTCTAAATTTATCTGAAAGAATAATAAAAACATAAATACAATTTGATACAACCAGTTTACGTTAAGAATCGATTCAGATTTCTGCCCGATTAATTTTTTTATGCGTTTTCTTTATTTGATGCATTTTTACTATGGGAGTTTGGTTCGCTGTCTTTATAACAATATATATATATATATATATATATATATATATATATATATATATATATATATATATATAAAAATAGACTGGCTCTGGGTTTTTGGAGTTTGTTCATGCAGAAGAGAAAGAAAGAAACTGCTGCGTTTGAAAGCGATGATCAACACAAAGCCTCCCTTTGTCTTTATTTTGGCCCTGTAGCCTACAGTTCATTTTGCACAGGCTTTCGCTCAACATATCAGCACGACACCATGTTTTTAAATTAACCTACTCTAGAAATATCCCATAATATAGCCCAAATATTTGGAGAACAGAGAGGCAACTTTATTTTCCGTTTTATTTTCACAGTAATCAGAAGATAAATTCGAAGGTGTTCATATTTTCACTTAACAGTGGGCATTTTAAATGTCAATACAGACACACAAGATGTCATGTTGGTGAATATCAGAAACCAGAAAAGAGAATAAGAAAACGCTGGTAGCAGCAAGTGGTTTGTGACTTAAAGATCTACAAATAAAACAGAAAACACAGTTTCATTTGTCTGCTAGTTCCTATTCCACAGGTTATTGTTAATTACACAAAATGTGTACAATTGAAAAAAATAAATGTATTACCCTGTCTGAGCTCATTCTGTAAATTCATAAATAGTGAAATATTCTACATATTGATACACTCTTTAAAAAGGGATGCTTCAGTGGAATGCATGTGTTTTACAAATCTGCATTATGTGCACTATGATAATAATAACATATTAGAAAACAAATGTGATTAACCTACAGGTTGAAACATAAAGCAAACGAGTGCTATCCCAAAATAAGCACATAAACGTGTTGAAAATGACACACGAGTGTGTTCAGATGGGAGATCAGTGCCACACAAGCTTTCCCATCAGCCGGAGACTGTGGCCCTCACATGCTGTATAAACAACCAAGGGGAACATTAACAGCACAAAGTGGATGCACAATCTCCAGACAGGAAAGGCTTGGTGAATATCTCGACATGTGGCGCTGAACTATTTAAGTGCACTTATTTCAGTAGGTGTGGACAAACAAAATGACTGTAGAATTCGCCCCAAACCAGAAGAGACTTTGTATCAATCCTTAATCAGGGTCACTTTCATATTCAGTTGCCGGCAACAGCCTCTGCCTCCTTGGTTGCGGCTTCCTTTTTGCTCCCCTCCTTGGCGCTGCGGTTGAGGCTTCCATTCAGAAAGCTCTCTGTGGTCTGACACTGGAAGTGCTTCCTGGTGCCCACCAAGGAGGGGTTGTTGACCAGGGTGTAGAGGAGCTGCCAGTGTCTCCGGGCCCTCTTTGCACTGGACACTTGGCGCTGTTTCTTCTCTTGATCGACCAGCTGGATCCCTGAGGACATTCAGACATCATGATAGCACTGACGGTATGTCATATATAAGTCCTATTGTTACAATTTTTTGAAATCTTAACTGGAATGAGAAAATACTTGAAGGCCTCCCAGGACCAACTATATACTACAGAAAAAGTAATAATAGAAAGCAATCATATTCTAATCCTCTAAGCATATTGGCCATGCCATTAACACACTGAAAGCGTAAGCCCCTTGGGCTACATGAATATGAAGCAGGCAATTAGCATAGCTCATCTGTGTAATCAGCTTCTCCAGAACTAATCTTTGTAAAACAATAGATTATTTCTGATAATGCATTGTTCTCTAGATGCAAACAAGCAACATCTCCACTGCACATGTGTAATTGGACTCAGCTGTGACCAGATACCAGGCTGAGTTGAATTCCATAACAACCAATGACAGCTGATGCATTTTTACTGATAATTTGATACTATAATGTATGTCCTCTTGTCACCACACGTGAAGGTGACTATCACCTCCTGTTTGAGTCAATACCCTCATTGCAGATCAGCAACCAGCTTGCTACAGCTAGCCTAGCTGTTCATATTTTGTGTAAATTACATAAATGATACAGTGGTTGAATAATATGTATAACGACCTATAGGACATACATTGTCTCTTGGTGACAGAGGCGGAGGGTTCAGGCGAGTGTGGGCACGCCATAAATGACAGCTGATTAGTTTATGACAGATTTGATTGAGACCAGCAGCAGGACTGTAAATTATTCCACAGTGAGACTCAATTTGCTCCTGACATATTAAATCAGAACTGCTAAAGCTTTCATTTCTTCTGCGCGTGCAAGACAGTGTTATGATCTGATTATGTGAAACAGTGACCTGCTACTGAATTCTAAACCTCTCTGGAGAAATTAAAGATGCCACTGACGTTTAATGTAGATATGAATCTTCCTTTTATTTTTTAAGGATAAGGCTGGCGATAGTCTATATTTGTTTTTTTGTCATGAAAAGACCAAAACCAACAATGAGTTGATCCTTCAGACAAGTTCATTCATGCACACATACACCATCCCGCTGCTGTAAATATTCAGTGAAGCACAACATGTTTATTAATACACACTGTTGGGGACTATTTTCTATCGCAAAATGCGATTGAAATAGTTCCCAACAAATGCACTATTAAAAGTGTTTGGGATTAAATGCCACAGGCAGGTTTAAGGAAATGACTAACATATTGTTGGTTTTTGGTCTTTTCATGTGATTTGCTGACAATAAAAACAACATAAAAAACATGTATGAATACACTAAACCCACAGAGTGAGCTGAATCATTAGCACTTGGGAAAAGTGTATAGACTATGATGTGAGTTTTGTGCTACAGACCCTCTTCAGCATCCCGTGATCTCTGTGCAGCATTGCTCTCCTCTTGGTCCATGGACTGCAGCAGCATCCCGCAGAAGGCCTTCATTACAGGATGCGACTGGCTCACCTCAATCTTCAGATAATGAGCATAGCAGCGGTAGGCTGCAGACAGACACAGGGAGGGGGGGGGCTGAGAGATCACTCTGACTGGGCAAAAGCAATAAACACATAGGACTGCACCCCATGTTGGCTTTGAGGCAATCACACATAATGGGCCATACAATCACACTTCTTTTTTTTCTTTTTTCTTTTTAACCACCTGCTTTTCCTGACAACAGATGTCTTGAATCTGCAGCCATTTCAGAGATCGGCATGCAATTACAGTCCCTTGCTCTGCACAGAATACAGATATCATACGAGCTGCACTGAGCTGCTAGCAGGGTAAAGTGGATAGGATACGCATTTCTGGCCTCTAAGTGGGATCAGTAAAAGTGCATTTGCTCATAGGAAATTGCTTCTCTTTAAGCCTCGACAGTGAGAATGAAAAAAAACACAGTGGCATCTACAAAGGGAAAAGCATGATGTTAATACCAATGAATATGTTAACATTGTGTGTCTGAGACTAAGAAGAAAATAAATGTATGAAAATGCAAAATATAATTGAGCAATGAAGGAAATGGAGGAAATGAAGGAATTCCCTAGCAATGCCTTGTTGTTTTATATTTGAACACATAAAATGCACCCAGAGGGTCCAAGGTATCCTTTATATTATGATTTGTTTTTTTCAATGCAGAAGACATTGAACTTGACCTGATGCTTTGGCCTAGTCAGCATACCAGACAGTGACATTAAGGCTGTGTTGATCACCATATGTACGAAGTGCAGAATATCCATCTCACCTGGGTCAAATGCCTCTACATTGCGGTTAAGAAGACTGATATCCATGCGTCCCATGTGGACAATGTTGAACAGGGCTGTGATGATCATGCGCCACACTGCCAGAAGCACCCCGATCAGAACGTTGACTGGGAACATTAGGTATGTCAGCAGGAACAGATTACCCCTGTAAGATAGGCAATAATTATCTAACAGTAAAACCCTAAAATGAGATAATACATAGCAACAAATGTAGTGACTCACCTGTTGTCTAGGTCTCGTGTGCCTGCTGTTTTTCTGATAAAGCAAAACCTGCCTGTGACATTTTGAACTAACACAGCCAAGAGAATCATCAGCCAGAAGGGCCTGAAGGGAGAAAATCAACAATCAAACATCTGTGATACAAGAAAGACAGAAGGCACAGAAAACATTTTGTAACTGACAGAACAAGATATGATCTAAATCCATTACTGTGCAACATACATGGAGTATGTTGTTGCTGCTGATTGAAAACCGTTCCAGGTGTCAAGTTTTCAGGAAGTAAGACAGCGGCCTTAATTCTACATTGACCAACATGCTTTCATGAGGTACCCAAAACAGGGATATTTTGATGAATGAGAGATGTAACGGCACTCACCACATGCTCCCCAGGATCTGAAAGAGAATCAGATTCTGTCCGTGCAGTACAGGTATGATGATGAGGAAGACGGCGATCAGAAGGCAGAGGAAGAACACCATGGTCTGGATGATCATGCCTGCATGCCGGGGAGAGATCAGAGCTTCAGGGCCACATTGCATACACCCTGTCTAGCATCCAACAAATCTATACTGCAAACCCCTTCAGCCTCATATCACAGTGTAGGGAGGGGTGAGCAATAACTTTTTAATCTTGGAAGCCTCAAAAACAGAATTTGAGAGGTATCCTTTCATGAACCACATATAAAAACCTGACAAATCTTCATTCTGGCTGAGTTAATGTTGCTGTTACACATACATACAAACATAAAATGAGTTGTGAACAGACAGTGTTATTAATATGGCAATTAAATGTTTACATGGAATGCCTGGTTGAGGCTATTTGGCCTACGTGAGGATATTTCTTTTATCTGCCATTACTGTTTTACCACTATCTGATGTGCAAACATAACCTGTTACATTTAGGGGTACAGTATGTATGTTACAGTAACCATATGATAGACAAAATCTAAGGTTTAGCAGCATTTCTGAAGTGATAAAACAAAAGCGATCCAAAACATTTAAACTGGAAATATGGTTTAAAAAAACAGGATAATCTATAGTCTTTTCCGTTAGTATTGAATATATAACTGTACCAATGCAGATGTGAGCTGCAGTGAAGCTGGTGTATCCCATCCAGCAGACCAGTGCTGGCCGCGAAGCCCTGATACTTCTCTGGCAGTTGTAAACATTATAGATATCTCCTCTGTACAGCCCCTTCAGGTTTGACCTACAGATGCAAAAACACAATCAAGACAATGCAGCACTATGCCAAAGATAAAGTGATTCATCAATAAATTTACAAATTACATAGTTAATTGAGGAGGTAATTTAGCATGGGATACAGCTGAAATGCAAGTCAATACTCGACACGGAAAATCATTTATTTTAATACGACGTAATTTATGGTAATGGCACAGTATTTCATTTCTTATCTTAATAGCCATTTTCAATTCTAGTGGCAGTTAACGCAGAGTGAATGCTATTCTGTCTGTCTGGATGATTAGTACTCTATTATGTTATAATAACTCCTCTGTGAACCATTACATTATAATGAAGGCGCCAGAATGAGAAGCACGCTCATGATTCTTGGAAACCTTGGGAAGAGAATAGAAAAATAAGGAATCTACAGCTATAACACTGTTTTTTCCTCAGGCCTACCGATGCAGAACCATGGAGCGCATGAGCATAGCCAGGTTGACCAAGCCAGACAGGGTCATCGCTGAGATATAGCACACTGCAGGAGAAACAGCACACGACATTCAGATTGTTCACTGTGGGCATTCATTGACAGTTAGCATGGCAAATACAGTAAATGTGCAACAAGCATAAGAGGAGGTCCATGTTAATGTTAGGACTCTAATGTGATGTAACTACATAAATACATGTATATTCTGCATCTCTCTCATATCACTAATGGTTTCACTCACCTTCTACACACCACATATAATAAACCACTATTCTGACCACTTCATGTTTGTCTGGAGACAGCATAATCTTGAAGCTAGCTAATAGGTTGGCGACGTCTTCATCGACTCCCGAACGGGCGATCTGGAGAGGTGGCAGCACTGACGAGATCAGTAGAAGACCCACCTAAAAAAACAGGACATTTATTCAGTAATGGAAAAACTCTTACCCCAGAATGGTAACTCAATAGCTTTTACAGACGTAGACATTAAACTGGCCTGCACTGTATTTGGATCATCCACTGCTGGTAATAACTTACTATCGGGTCAATACAGTGTGTAGCACTTAAGAGTCTACTGACTTCCTTCGTTTTAGATTATAAAGTCTAATACTATGGTACTTACCTGATACAGGGTAATAAATGACACCACACCAGATATAGCCAACTTCAGTGGAAACCGGAAGGCTGCGGAAAAGAAAAGTAGTTATAAAAGTGTAACAAGACATAACACTTGAAGGCATGACCAGACATCACACAGACAACACGTTTACCTTCCTCTGGTGTATAAATGTATGACTTCATAGCATCAATTATTCTTTGAGGGAGCTTTGGCGTCTCTGTGCTGAGGTAAAAGGTAAACAGAGGCACAAATTTACTATGCATTAAACGAATCTGTGAGATTAGGAAACATCTGTGAATAAATGAGCCCTTTTTGCCCTCATCCTTGAATACATCAAATTTAAAAAGATGTGTTTCTATGTAGGTAGAGTCAAACATTCTCTACAAATGGAAGAGAAAATTCATTATTTCCTGGTGCTCATTCACAAACAACCTCTGCATGACACGTTGACACGCCATTTGCATTGACTATATGAGGAAATATTTACAATTGTTCGACCAGCAGATATGATTAATTATCTTCTTTGCAGAAATGGCAGCAACAGGTCAGCAAACTATTTCCTCTAAATAGTCTCTCTTCCACACTATCTAACATGTAACAATGAAGCAAATCAGGTGTCTTAGGGATAGCAGGCTACAATTCTCACCTGATTTTGGTGGGCTTCTTCTTCTTGAGCATTTTCTTCACGTAGTCTTTATAGTAGCTGCTGCTGAGATCCTAATAGAAAAATCGACAGCAATCATGTAAGGAACTAAATCATAATAGTAGGTAGTAAATAAGATATTGTGGCAAAGCTGAATTAATTGGGGTCACAAAAATCTGTGCAGATTTACAGTGTCAGGTACGTTGCTGTGGTGTGTGTGTGTGTGTGGGGGGGTCAAACTCGAGGCAATTGCCTCACCCCAGCTTTGTCACACCCATACTGAAATTAGCATCAGATAAACACAGCATTGTGCCTTCTCAGTGAAAAAACAAGGCAACCTTTTCATAATATGATCAAGAACATAATGTAAACCAGTTATGTCAAATCTACTTAAAATGATTAGACTGGCATGCTGCGTTGGACTTCACATTTTCCCTTCAGCCTAAACTGTATGAGCACGATAAGCCCCTTGATTAGGAGGTGGCTTATAAAGGTCTCTTACGTGCACAGATTCAGAAGAAATGTGCGCCTTAGTGTGATTTAATAATAGTTCAGGCTTATGTGTACGTAGACTACGAATCAACACAGACACTTGTATCAAGTTTGTTATGTAAGCAGGCCAAACAATTAGTACAGTAAAGCCTGTACAACAAACCTGAAGCAGACATGGTAAAGGAACTGCACTTAGATAAAAACTTACCTCTGTAACATTGTTCTTTTCAGTGCCCTTTAAGCCCTTGAATAGAAAAAGGGGATACTGGAAACTAAGGAATGCCAAACAAGCTATCTGGGGCAGGCTGGAGAAAAGGGAGTAGTGTTTGTGTATCTGCAAAAGGAATAAAAGAAGACTTTTAATCACCTAGCAACTTGTTTTGGAGTGACACACTAGGAAAACATGTTAAAACAAACAAATGGCTTTGTGTGTTGTGGTGGGAGAATCTAGAGAGGAGACTTAGAAAGACATTATACTAAATATAATATTTAGTAAAATGTATTATATTGTCTTTATGTTAAGCTTAGTCATGCAGATCAGCTCAAATGCTCCCTGCAGCATTTGGTGTGCGCCAGCTCATGGTGGGATAAAAAGACAGTCATCGCTACTATTTAAAAAAAAAAAAAGAAGAGACAAACCATTCAAAGCATGGATGTCTTTCTTTTACTGACACACACTAAACTGATTAACTGTGACAAAGCCTCTTGATTAAGACCAACAGACAGTGAAACTAATTGTTTTGAGTCAGACATTCATGGCACAGAAAACCCAACAATGTGGATGTGGCACAAAATCTGGGGATTGAGTGAGGTGGAAAGCTTCAACCACATGTCCATGAATCCATCTGAAAAGCCTGATATTCATCTTCTCAAATCACATCTGTTGCATACAGATATACCACAGACCAGCTTTGTTTGGTAATTATTGGGTTTCCAGACCAGAACAAATCAGTTGTCTTTGAAATAATCCTTAAAACTCAGACAGATGAAACATTACAAAGAAAGTGAAGGTTAATTCTGTGACAATTTAGACAATATAAATCACGTTATTCCTCATGAATATATTGATGTCTCATAAAAGCAGTAAGATGCCATTTTTGCTTACCAGAGGTGTTTTGGGACAGTCAATTTTCTGCCACACCAGAACAACAAAGTGCGTCCATGACAAGAGGCTACCAAGTACATAGCCAACTTTATTATGTAAAGTACCACATGCCAGGAGAGGGTAGTATAGCGCGGGGTAGTAGAAGACTCCCAGAATCACCCAGTTCTCTGCAAATACAACAAAAGTGTGTGAAGACCTGGAGCATCAAAAGCAATATATCCTAATTTGTGATTTACTGAAGCAAGTGACACAAGTTTAAAACTTTGACAACTAATTCTGCTTCGCTTTTACCACAAAAAAAAATATTCCTATGCATGGTTTAAGATTTAACTCTGCTGCATTGCCACTATATTCTCTACTCTGCTGAACCTTTTACATTTTGGAGATTGTGTAAAGTAGCAGGGAACAGACTCCTCACAGTCAGTTTTTTGTAATTTAATTTTTAGAAAAAAAAGCTTCTTGTAAAGCTTAGTCGAAAACAGAGACACATGAAAACAAAATAATCCAATTACATAACAAACAAACACACACACACACACACACACACACACACAGACAGACACACAGACACACAGACACACACACACACACACAGATATTTAACAAGAAAATATTTATGTCTATAAATTTGATGCTGTCTACTCTTTTAACTGAACCTTTCCTTTATCCACTTGTTCAAAAGAGGGGCAGTGACAAATCTTAACTACTCAGATAAACATTAAAAAGTGGCTATAGAAGATTTTTTTTTTTGTCAGTGTAAAAAGTAAATGCAGATAGGTTGATGCTAGTGCAGGAAGAACCAAAATGACCTCCTCACGTTTATTCTCTGTGTCTGTTATGAAGGGGAGGGGGTTTGGCGATATGATCAGGCCCCACAGTTTGCACAAGAGCACTCCAAACACAGCCACTGCAAGGCCCTTGTGTTGCGTATGGTCCAGGAAGTTGACCGGACTGTGAAATCAAGCAGCAGGTATTTAGAGCTCACATGTTACCAGCCTCACATTTGGATGAAACAGTTACTGTATTAGGCAGAAATGACACACTTTAAAAAAAGTTTTAGCCCACAAACTACAAACTAACTAACTCACTTAAAGATATTTCTGTGTGGTTTTCTACTTTCCAGGCTACCCTTGGCTTCCATTCATGTCACTACGAGGCTTGAAACTTGCTTGAGATAGGAAAATCCATCACAGTTTTCCACCTCAATTAATCCAGGAAAGGTTCACTGAGCTTGAAAGCTCTAATCAGCGCCCACCTCCAAAAACCCACAATTACACACATTCACACCTAGAAGTTACCCTGTATGACCACTGTTTTATCTGTTGGCCACTGAGCAGCTCCACTGGAGCAGATTTGGGGGCTAATTGCTCGAGGGTACATCAGCCAGTCGAAAGATTAAATTAGTGCCGACAACATTTGTGCCATTATAATTTAGTTGCAAGTAGACACTGCTTTAAAAACTTTTCCTTGCTGGTGTGTTCCAGTGCTTTTGGAAAACAACAGTCATCCTTTACTTAAGAAATGACAAATTTATAAATTATAAAATGATGAACTAACAGTTCTCAACAACTATGTTTCCATATTTATGTTCTGACAACATGTAAATGCAATAGCTCCCTGTGTAGTTATCTCTTATGCTGAATGTTCACTCAGCCGACTGTAAGTGTTTGCATATGAATCATAACACACTGAAATGAATGGAAGCCAATAACTGCCAGGTAAATAGGAAATCAATCTATGAATCTGCCGTATGTTTTGGACAATAGTGATGTGAATTGTATGCAAATTTGGGTACTGCAGGGGGAAAGTGACATTTTTAAAAAAATGTTAATTTAAAAAATTTCAGTCATGCATAATTCCTAAAATAATTATACTTATAACAATGAATTACTTCAGTTATGGATTCTAAACATTTGAAATGTAGCATTTAAGTGTTTTTCAGTTACAATGTTGTTGACACTGATGGCACAGCGCTGTATTGTGCCTCTTTATATAGGCATTTCTTTTTTATCAAAACTGTTTTTGCACTGATCAGGGGGTACTTGGCTGAAAAAATATTTCAAAGGGGGTACATTATTGATAAAAGTTTGAGAAACCCTGAGTTAGACAATGCAAAGCTACTAGTATCGGTCCTATAAAAGCAAGCAGCTAACTGATTTCACATTTAAGCATGGTGTTTACTGGCATTCAAGAAGGAAGAGATAAAAGATAAGATACAGCCTCACCTGAGTAAACCTGGGAGTCCTGTCTGTCTGTCGCCCACCTTTGTGCGTCTGGCTAAGATTGCGAGGATCAGCATGACAACGAGCTACGGGGAGAAGATACATCAGTTAGCCTTATCTGCAGAGTAGCATGCAGCTGTGGGTTCCCCCAGGGTTCAGACCTCACCCTGCTTCACACTAAAAATGAGTTGATGCCACAAAAGGCCAAACCCCGATGTCTCATTAGTGCTCCCCATGGATGTGGTCTGAATGAATTGTCATCAGTCAGGATCATTGACCAGTGAGAGTTCAATGACCTTTCATGACCTGTGACACGTTTAGGAAACACAAGGATGGGAAGACTGCCTTGCTCTAAATTGGGACAGTCTGGACCAACTACCATCATTATTCACCATCATCAGACACCAGAAGAAGAGAAAGTGAATACCAAGGAACATCATAAGGAAAACATGGCAATAGTATGTGCGTTAAAGCTTTAGTGCGGAACTTTTTGATATTAATGAATGTCCATTACATTCAAGCCATTGCCAAATGAGTTGCTACAAAGCTAATTAAGACTATCAGCTCTTTTGCGTGCAGAAACTCGAGTGAAGATAATTACCTCTTCTGAAGAGTCCATCATGTTTTTTTAATCCTCTGTGTGCTCCTTGGCTACTAGTAACTGCGTGGAGGAGGGGTGGGGGCTGTGCACGATCACGGAAGGCTTGTATCATGTGGACGTGCCAACAGTTTTGTTGTCATTACTTATAATTCCTCATGGGGACGACAGAAACGATGCACTATAGCTTTAATTAGCAAAATGGTAATGGTAGTGAACATTACTGGATCTCATATTTGTTGAGTGACAGTATTTACCAATATGGCCTTAGGGCTAAATTGGTAAATCTTCTGCACTCAAATAGTATCATTCATTTTTCATTTGTTTTACCGGTACTTGATTTGTGTGATGTAACTGGAAATCACTTGAGAGCAAATATATTTTATATTAGATATATTAAGTCATCATTTTTGGGTCAGGATCTCCATCAAAAAGTAATGAAATCAATCATAATGATCGGCAAAGAGACATATTTCGTAATTTGAATTGTTCAGTGTGCCTCTGATCCACACCTGGATCTGGATCAAATTTCATATGGTCCTTGAACTAGGGCCCTTTGTTCACTATGTTTCATAAAAAAAATTTCACAACCTTTTGAGATATCCTGCTAACTAACAGCCAGTCAAACTGACTTTGACAGCCAAACCTTGCATAACTTTATCAAAGGAAAGTAAACCATCATATCTCTGCGGCACAAAAGTGTGATATCATAAACCCAGTGAATGAATGACAGCAAATGACAGGACAGCGTAATGTTGCGTCACATTAATCCAACAGGAAAGCAGACTTACAGATATCGCAGTGATGCATATGTGGTAGAGCCTGTCATCAGCAGTAGGGTCACATGGAGGGATTGTTCTAAAAAAGGGAACAAAACATTCACACATAAGCAAAACAATCAAACTTAAGACACAAGGATTTGAGTCACTGAGCAGACTCACACCTCACTAAACCTTTCAGACGTCACTGTCAGGACCATTTGTAGCTGGAAACTTTGTAGCTGAAATCCTGCACCAGAGATTTGCATTTAAACGGATTGGTATCAGCGTGACAGGAAAAAAAACAAATGCCAATGCTCATGTTCCTGTACACTGGAATAGCAGGAATGCCTGGTCATGGGGTAGTTATTACAACTCTGATATTCAGAGAAGGCTATTCTAGGTTGGGAGACTTATACATACATACTGTGTGGTCTGTGAGCATAGAGATGGCAGCTTCCAGAATGGATGTTTTGACATTTTTCACAACAGTCTCTTACCTGTCCAAACAATGTGTGGATTTGTAACTTGGCAATCAGAGAGCAGACCATTTCTAAATTTAAGGCAATGTTACATTTCCAGAGTCAGAGCAGAGGAGGTGCAGAAGGACATTTTAGTGTTTACAAATCAGCTAGCTATAATATAATGAGCTACAGTTGTGGCAACACAAAAGCTTTTCAGACCACAACTCAACATATTTACACGACAGCCAGATAGTTTATTAGCTCAACACGGTGGCTGGTGATAAATGACACTTGTTCAATCGTATTTCTGTCATAGCGTTCATCTGAAGCCAATATTAAATATCAATATTCTTTCTATTAATCACTCTGTGCCAATGTATATATGAAAATGCAATTTAAGTGTAAGAAACTTCCCAAAAAGAACTGGAAATACTGCATGCGCCCTATTGCATTGTGAGATAGAAAGATCATCATTATCAGCTTTGGGTCTCTTATGTCCAACTGTGCATGGTACCATTTATTACAGCTTTACTTTTTGTGGCTTAAAATAATTAGTTATTTTGGGTAGAATGCACTTACGTTTTGTTCATACTGTCATACTTTTCCTTGGAAAAAAACCTACACAACCTTCATTCTCAAACCATAAAAATGAGATGGCCTCCACTGTAATATGACAAGTGTACTGAACAAAAACAAGCCCACACACTGGCACTGTAGTGTGCCAAGTGTCACATAATATATCAATGAGCTGTATCTCACTGCAAAATTGTTAGGTTTGAAGAACTACTAATAAATGTTAAATAATGGACAGACTGAATTTTTTTATGAGTTTTATTGAGTTTATGAGTTTTAGACAAACAATAAAAACATACAAAACCAAAATAAATGGACTTTAAGGCCTAAGAGTATTAATCTTAATCTTTAGAAAGACAGTAAAAATGTACTTACTCTGCTTCAATTTTGGATGGCAAAGGATCCAGGTCTGGGTACTCATAGTCCAGTAGAGCATCCTTATCCATCGTGCGGTCTCTTTTTTAGGTCCAAAGTCTTACAAAAGAGACTGGAGTACTTTTAACGACAATCTCTGGCAACACACAGCTGGGATCCCCTTGACTCAAGAGATAAAAGTATTTCCCAAGTTCCCAAAGTTGGATTATGTTGCTGCTGCAGAGGCGTCCTTGTCCTGTGTTTGGTCTAGTTTTACTCTCACTCTTGTTACTCTCCCTCACAGCCTGTATTCAGGTGCCCGTATCCCACAGTGGAGCTGAGAGTAATGTGACAAATCCTTGCTGCAGTGTGCTGCCTCCACCCTGCAAAGGCCCTATTTCAGCTGAGGGCTACCACCACACTGGGACCCTGGGGAGAGAGTGAGAGGGGTGTGAAAGGAGGGAAAATGTGGAGATCTGGGCAGCCAATCTGGAAGGCCACCTGCGGCTTACTGGGATTACATCTACTTTTGGGGTTATGTTATAGGACCTGTGGCTGATGGTTGAAGGGGTCAGATGTGCAGAGTTATAAAACTCCAGATAGGACTGTGTGGGTAGCTAGGAGGGATGAGCCTTTCCTATCAGAGCCGATTTCCACATTGATAACAGGGGAATTCTCATGTTGTTTCCCTCAGTCACGGATCAGTTACATTTGAGAAAGGTTACCAAATGGAACCAAATAAAGCCGGATGGAAAGATTGCATGTTTTCAGGATAGCCAGTCAGACGACACCTCCCCTCACTTCATAACTCTGCACCTTCAGCTTGATAAGGATCAAGGAAGGGTTCATTCAACCCAGTACTGTGTCTTCAGCAGATAAATTAAGATAAAGATGTCTAACAAAGGCATATTCATGTGGAAACCAAATAGAGACATCTTTAATTTTCTCTACTGGTATCAAGTTATTTTAATATGTTGTTTAAAAGATTAACATGGTTTATTGGAAATGTGACAACAGGTGATTTCCAAATAGTACAAAAGTCATCCTGTAAACGACTGATAAAGATCACAATAATAGAGCGGTAAATCAATATTTTCAACATGATATGGGTAGCTGATATGTGAATGAAATGGATTTAACAATAGGTATAGTCACACTGCCCTGAGGAAAGAATTTCATAGAGGTTTTTTTTTCCAGACCAAAAGTGTCTTTTGGCACAAATAATATCCAACAATAAACGTGGACAGCTCTCCTTGTCTGGACTTACAAAGTAAAATATACTTCAGAATATCAACCAACTTACAACGGTACATTTTTTCAAATCATCACTTTCTCATTTAAAACAAAGATAGCACAATGTATTGCACTACTGGATGTTACAGCAAATTTGTGTTTCTCCTACTTTCCCATCAACCAACATTTGTGCCAGTGATTAGGTGTGATTGGGTAAGCAACAGAAAATGAAGTAAGTAATGTCATCACTGACATTTTTATCATTTATTCATCATTAAGTCATTTACAAAGCAACATGGCCAAATGTCCTATGATCCAGCTTCTCAAATGTGAGGATTTGCAGCTTTTTCATGTTTTGCAGCACTTTGGGTTTTGAGAAATAGCAATGGGCATTTTTTTAAAACTATTTTCTGCCATTTCATAGACCGATTGATTGAGTAATTTAAAGAAATTTACAGATTGATTGATTGATCAATAAAATCTGGTTGCAAAACTAAAGACCATTATATAAGTTTGTTTACATATCTTATATTTCATATGACAATGTGACCTGGCTCATCTCATGCCACCAGGTTGGATTTTGGCTTCCTCAGTAGTGGCCTGACTCCTGAGTCATGACAAATCTCTGTTACATATTAAATCCTAGCTGCACAGGGGGTTCACAAACAAAATACTTTTCTTTTTCTTGGGTTATTTTCTGTTACATTACTGCCGATTTGGGCAGCAGGTGTTTCCTATGAATTCAAGAGAATGAGCAGCAACAGTATAAAGAGAGGCAAAATGATCACAAAGAGCCTCCAATGTAAGTAAAGCACAAGCATGTGAGTACTATAAAGACAGACTGAGGTCAAAGGTCATGGAAACACCCTAGCCCAAATTATTTTCTTTCAACAAGTTGAATATAGCATTAGTAAATGCACTCACATTTCTGTGTTTACGGTTTAAGGTTGTACATATCTTGTGCAATATATCTGCAGAGATCTATTCCTGCATTCAGCTGCAGCCGGCTGAGACTAAGTCAGTTTTGCAACACTGCGTCCATGTCAACATACACTCATTATGCCGGGATTACAGTCACAACTTTAAAAAGTAACAAAACTTCCCTCAGACACTCCTGAGAAAACAGGGTTTCTCAAGCATTGTAAAGCCACCAAATCAAATGTGCTCCTGAAGAAACAGCAGCCCAGCAAATAAAGGGGTCACTGAACAAAGAATGCTTTGAACAGTTATAATTACATCACAGAGAGGCACAGTTTGATTGAGCCAGACAGTTCACTTTGTATCAGGTTTAGCAAGTCGGCTCAAAAGCCATTTGGTTGGAAATATATTAAGCATGAGCCTTGTAAAACCAAACATAATTGAAGTACTGATGTAGTAATCACTTTTTAACAATCTTAACAGCAACATCATCAATGGTGACAAGACAAGCATCGACAAAATAATTTAATGTGAAAAAGACTCAGTTAACAAACACCTCCAGGGCTTTAAAAAAAGACGTTAATACAATACAAAAATAAATGCATGGATTTAAAATGTAAAATGCTGACTCTACCTTTAAAAGTTCTTAGCCCACCCCGATTTTATTTTGCTAAACAACATTACAGCAATGAAGCAGACAGATGATTGTTGTCCTGCTTCCCACAGCTGAGCATGCGCCTCTCTGTTTTTTGTGGGGGGGGGGGGGGCAGCTGCAGCCGGGTCCTCTGGATTTTGTTTCACACAGACATCACGGACACATTTCAAGCCTTTGAAGTTGAGCTTGACAACAAAGAGACTTTCCGTCTGAGAGCCACGGCAGGTAACTTTAGCCACCTGTGCCTCTGTTTCACATGTAGGCCTACTGCACTATATGCGACATACACGAGGACTTAAACGCAAATCCGTGTGCTTCTCAAAGGGAAACACATTGACTGGCTGTTTTATTTTGAGTTTATTTAATATCAGCTACACAGGCTAATCAGTTGAGATGCTAGGCTACTTACCGACCGCCTGCAGGTGCATGCAGCGCCAGGTGGGCGTGGAAGGTGGATTAATGTCAAAGCAGGACTGCTGGCAACAAAAGCTGGTTTTATCAAGCGCCAAAAAACAGTGTACACTTTAAATAGGCTGCATTTTGTACACTACCTGACCATATTTAGGACTTTAATTTAAACCCCTAAAAATGTCCACACTGCAGCCTAGCTTTCAACATGCACTACAGTTTGAAATTAGAATCTTACCTCGGGTAACCTCTCTTGGTTTGGTGATCTTCAAATTATTTGAGTTTTCATCACTTTCCACTTACTCCACACTGCTGTGAAGATAGGTCTGGCAATACGAGACTGCTTTCCACCATACACCTACCTCAGAGGAGTTTAATGCTTACATAAACAAAACAACTATCTCACGAACAGCTTTTCTTTCCTCTGGACACCTCACATGCATTGTGTGGTTGGGACTTTGACCCGGGTCTCTACCTTGTTGTGGTGAGAACATCATAAACTTGCCGCTGCATGCAAACTGAAGAAAAGTTGTTGTGAAACATGCAGAGGAATGCTGGCATTTTGCAATATATTGATTAATGAAATTACAAGCAAACAATAAGAAAGCCTTTGGGGGGGGCTTTTTCTGCTCTGTTGACATTTCAGGCCAAAGAGGGGATTGTTTTTGCCATAGTTGCATCAGGTGGTGACTGTGAAGTTCATTTAGCAAGGGCATTCATATCTGGTACGCACTGTGCAACCAGCTCTTGATGTACTGAATACCATTGTGCAGACCAGCATGGATAAGGTTTGCGTGTTTATTTCAAGATTAATTGAATCATGTTTTGTTGTGTTTCTGTGAGAACAAGAACCATGATGTTCACCTGAACACAGAGGCTCTGCTTGTGAGACGTTCAGATCAAGATTTTTATGTCGAAGCTGGTGAGAGATTCTTTGCCATAGGCCTACTTCATAATTTCTATCAACAGTCACATTGTGGCGTCACTGCAACTTTCTGTTGATGCACTGAGGGCAGCTGGTATTCACTCTGTTCTTTCATGAAGTCAGACCCTTTTGTGAATAACATCATTAACTCATTTTGTGTGGGGGAGAGTGCTCAGTGACTCCTAAGAGAGATGGGTTAGGCTCTATCCTCAATAGAAGTACCTAGACCAGTTCTGAGCTAACAACAACACCAGAGACATTCATATCTCATTTCTCTGGAGTTTAACAAAACAAGCATCACATCTCATCCTCTCAAATCCAGCCCCACATACGTATACCTAGAGGTAGTTAGGATACAAAATGTCACCACTAAAATAAGCTTCTTTTGGTTTTGGCGTCATTGTATCAGGATTCTGTGCACAAAGATGCCCTTCACAAATGTATTTAGCCACAAGACTCTCCTTTTACTGACTCATTAGTGATAGTATTGCAGGGACAGAGATTGTCTTTATTGACCTCAGAAATTAGATTCCGTTCATGTTCATATGAACAACATCATTTGTATTTTAGGAATTTACCTTCAGGGCTCACACAGCTGGTAAATGTGTGTCCATTAGTTTGAATTTAAGACCTGTTTGTTATTCTTCTCCTGTGTAGCTTCCTGCCACCGACACTGAAGTGGAAATCTCAAGTGCAAGCTTTTTATACATCCTAAAGAGTCTTGACTTGTTCCTCTACAAACCAGACAAAGATGACCTTCTTATGACCTTCCCATAAAAACAAGTAAGTACATCTTCCCCTCAACACTGTTTCCCAGTAATTCAGTCTACAGACTCAAAATAACTTTTGAGGAAGCAAAGTAATCATACCACGAGGAGGACACATCATAATTATTAACTAGCTGACTCTGGTTTTTCTTTTGCAAAACATGCAGTTGAGTTAACAATCTGCCATCACAGATGTCCTTATGCAGAAAATGAAGATTTTATAGTAGACATTATTTGAATTATACTTTGGAGATGGTAACAGTTTTTCAACCTAGTCTAGTTTTGATTTAAGATGCCTCCGATGAATAAAACAAATTAAATTGTATCTGCTTTAAAATTCCAACATTTCATTGTTGGTGAAGTCAATTCTAATTGAGGAATATTGAGAAATATTGCCTCAGTATTAAATCATTCCTCCTGAAGGCCTCCTGGGTGCAGGGGGGCTAATTACTGGGGATATTTTTCTCCGGCTCACTCTGCTGCACTGCCTCTGTCATAATCAATGAGCCTTGCAACACTCAATTAGAACATAATTGGATTTACGTGTGTTCGCGGTGGAAAAACATGTACATTTGAGCGGACATGAAAGAACTGCTTATCTCTGTTGACAGCTGTAATGAAGTTGGATTGGGTCAGCCAATTGTAAATTTCAGAAAAATTCAGTCAGTGTAAGCATATTCCAGCACATTCCCTCCCACTCTGCCTCACATTTGGCTTGGTTAAAAACAGCTTGGATTTACATTATAATGTTTAATTAATAATTTACACTTGGGCACATGGCCCGAGCTAAATAGCTACATGTACTGTTTTCACATTGTTGTATGCAGTCTGGCTGAGGTGGAATAGTATCACATTTACAGTTAATGGTAAATCTACACAGAAAAATCCCAATCGAGTTGTTGTTATAAAGTTGATTGGAAATCTCTTCTCACTTTTTGTGTGAGAAACTACAATGAGGCTTAATCTATTGTGCTTAATTTCACATTTTTCTAAAGAGGATAAAACTGTTTTCTAACATATTTGTTCTAAAATTGTCTACAGTAAGTTCAAGCCTTTGGGAGGGGGTTTCTATGACAGCAGTTGCCTGACATCTGAGTGCCGGTGTTGCTGTCAACTCCTGTAGTGTGCTCATAGAAATAAAATGAGAGTAGAGCGGACATTGAACTCTTTGCCATAGTCATTTGACTAGTTCAAGAGAAAAAGGCAATTGTTGTTCATTGTTATGGTGATGAAATAGAAAAGTACACATACAAATTGCCGCTGCTCTAACCATCCTGCTATGTTGATTTAAATGGGAATGTCCGTTTTATTCTTATTCTATTTCTATGGGTCTGACTGGAACATGACGTCATAGCTATGTAAGTTCATTGATACAAGACCCCCTTTTTCAACAAACTCACATAGTGTTAACTATGTAGCCTACTGTTAGAGATTTTAAAAATCTAACATTTTACAACAGTCAACATTCGTCCCTGTGTGCTCTGAGATTTTCAATTCCATTCAGAAAGTTAGAAGCCAGCAAGCTAGGCTTGCAAAGATATTGAACAAATTATCAGTGCCAACATTGTCAGATGGAACAAAAATGTCACCCCCTACCCATTCACTCTGATTCCTAATTTTGATATCTAAGATTGATTTAACCTAAACGGCACTAGACAGAAAAGAAATATCAATTTTAGTTCTACGGGTCGTTTCTGTTTTGATATATCGCTGTTTGTGGTAGGTCGGGTAGTGAAAGATTTATTTCCCAGCGTCTGAGCGCTGAGAATGGGATGTTATATCTAAGGAGCCTGTGACAAGTACAAATCTTCCTGATAGTTATTAAAGTGGTAATGATCACTTTGCCGCAGACATGCCGGTGTGCAGCGCTCAGTCTGTCACGTTCCTGCTGCGAATGCCTGACAAGCAGCTTGAATTTATGGCGGGGAGGCAGAGTCGTGTCTGAGTTGCTGTGTAATAATCCTCTTTATAAAACCGTTTTGGGAACACCTTGGCAAACACACCACACACACTCAAGAATTTGATTTGATTGTCATGATCTGTTTATCTTAAATGGCTGTTGATGCTTATTGTATTTACTGGAGAAATAATTTCTAGTCATCATAGCTAGGAATGTGCACTTACACACTGACCAGTTTATTAGGTACACCTGTAATGTTCCTCTTGTGTGTGTAAATAGTGTTGGACTAAATATTAGCTTTTAATATTAATGCAAGGAAATTACAAATTAATCAATAGTTCCCTAACACAGTTTCACTGGAACTGTTAATTTAAGCTTAACAAGGATGGGGTTTATTGTAGGGCTCGTTGTATTGCACTGCATTAGATTATACAGGTCTATCTAATAAACTGTTAGCTTTGTTCATAGTACTATAGTATTTGTTATAGTGAGATAAAGAGGATGAAACACATAGGGAGGATTTTCTCTGATAAGTATTTATTGCTCTTTTAGACGGTGTGTGTGCGTGTGTGTGCGTGTGTGTGCGTGTGTGTGTGTGTGTGTGTGTTTGGGTGGTCTGTGTGAGCATAAATTTAAAGGCTTTGGCAATGTGGGTCATGTGTGCTGTGGATTATTGGTTTGTTGTTGAATTTTGGATGTTGCCGTCTTATCTTATCACCTATAAAACTGGATGGTAGAAATTTCAATCATATTGATATGTTTTCATGACCTTTTATTTCTTTGTTCCTGAAATCAGGAGCATGATTTGCTTTTGTTTGTTTTTATTTTGTACTTTGCTCTTCAGGAATGATATTTCATTCCTTGGGTGTTAAGTAAAAGGCCAATTAAATATGCTCTTAAACCTGGCTTTTAAATCGGGGAAACACAACAAATGTCTCATATAGGAAAAAGAAAATGAAAGGCACCGTCATCAGTTTGCACTGAAATGATGCACACACACATTATTTATCCCAGAAAATGTGCTATGAATATGGATTTCCCTGTTAAAGCAACATGCCCTGTCTCAGTCTGATGGGGGATTTGCATTTCTCACATCTCAGAGTTTTTAATTATGAAATGAAATTTCACCCCAGCATGCCTGACATAATTGCTATCAAAATGAGAGATTTGCCAAATTGTCCCAAAAAGAGCTAATTGAGGGCAGAGAAGGTGTGTGTGTGTGTGTGTGTGTGTGTGTGTGTGTGTGTGTGTGTGTGTGTGTGTGTGTGCGTGCGCCGTTTCTTTAGAGATGAATAGTGTGTTTTTATTACATTCTTAAAATACAAATGCCATGCAGTGTGCAGAATACATTGGAAATCATCCTACCTTTTATTTCAGTATCCTGGTTGCTTTGATCACCACTGTGTTAAGAAGCAGAAACATTTAATGTAATATTAGATTTTAAAAAGGTTTTGTCTATTATCTGTTCATATTATTATCCATAGCTAGAAACAAACCTTAAGTGACTCTTCCCTGGGGTTTGTAAATCCAGCATCTGTTTTTTTTTTTGCATGCCTTTAAGCAGAGCATCATTTGTGCCACAGGGCCTGAGTTTGACCAGTTTTCATAAGAGAGGATGCCTCCCGGTCTGCAAGCGTTAGATTTTTCTGATGAATAATGTATTCATAGTCTGAAGCTGCAGACGCGTCTCACTGTGTGTTTAGAGATGCTTGACTTTCACATGTCTCTGCTGGAATGAGGCTGAATCAAGAGCTTGTCTCGGATATCAACAGCTGTGGGGAATATCCTGCTATGTACAAAAGACAGAGAATAAATGTCTGTGGTGTTAGGATATTTCTAAAGCTACATTAGGAGGCTTTATAATGGTGACCGTATGAACACCCACTTATTGGCCACACAGGTGGAATTCTGGCTGATAGCTAGATTTACATATTATTTTGTATCTCCATTGTGAAATTATAGTTTTTAATGTCATAATTATCATGGATAGCATGCATTTGTGTTGGCATGACAAGTAGATTAAAATGGCAGGGGATTGACATTATTATTAAACCCATGTATAATATATAGCAATAAAATGTTTGCAATATTTCCTGCGTTTTTGAAGCTTGTGATCTTTAATTTTTGTTCAACCGTGTCAAAAACTGTTGAATTAACTCTATGGCCATTTTTACGCCATATTTCGTGTTGTTGGTGGACTGATTACACTATAAAGAGTTCATGGATTTTTTTTTTTTCACTCTGTAAACAGTATATATACTGGATATGCATGGGTCTTTAAGAACATAAATATCACAGGTACAACAATACTCATAATATTACACGTGTCTGCTCAACATGGGAGAGACGTTTTTTGTTTTCCTACAACAGGAATTATTTTGTCGGAGACTTCTGCATTATAGCTGAACTGGATCAATATGAAGGATCACATTGCTTACATTGGGCACAAAGGCAATTAGATCTGTTTTCTTTTTATAACAGAAATTATTGTAGCATGAAAGATGGTTTCTTATTAGTTTCTACCAGGTCTCCTGTTGGCGGAGGGATTTTGACTCGCAGCTATAAAATGTTCCTTTTTGAAGTGTGTTACTGGAGCTGTTGAGATAAAGAGATAAGGAAATGTTACACTGTTGATGTTAACTGCTTTATGACAGTTTGATGTAACACCAGATGTTTCTTCATGTTGATAACCTTAGTTAAGTTAAGTTGTAAATAGCTATATAATACAGAAAGGTGTAGACATTGATTTGTACATTGAAGAGTTTAGTTTGGAGTTTCTAAAACCAGTCCCATCATTCCTGTCACCGTTAATGGATTGCAGTGATTGCTTTGAAGACATGGAAGTGGTCAGTGTGATGATTTGTAATGTCAGTTCAGCACAAATGCCCAGACGACCGGGAATCTGGGTGTTCTCTGAAGACGGAAAATCCCACAGCGACTGTAGTGCCGTCACACCGCGTAGGTCTCCTGCAAAGATCACTCACGCCAAAAACTCCATTAGCAAAAGGCTGCTCTCCACATGTCACTGCTTGAACAAAGACACATGTATTCATCCAACACTAAAGGAGGAATGCTAGCAGCCATTAATAAGGTTCTGGTAAACACGGTCTGACACGAGAAAAAGTGTAAGTGTATAAGTGTAATTTATGTTAATGCTTAAAGCAGAGTATTTGCTGTCAGGCTTGATTGTAGTGTTAGACTTGAAACAGATCTGTAATGAAATGATAATCTGAACTGATGTGTTTCAGTCAGGATCAGATGATAAAAGAGAGTGGTGATTCATAAAGAGAGGAGTTGATTGTCAAAGCGACATTTCTGTCACTTCCTGCTACTGTGTTTGTACCATGTGTGCTATTTCTTCAGGAAAACCTGCTCTGTAATTTGGCTCCGTAGACAATATGTGATGTTATTTTTGCAGCTGAGCCTGGAGTTCACTACTGAATTATAAATAAATATTGCAATCATTAGGCAGTAATGTTTTAATGCACTTTTTGGGAACATCTGCCAAGTATTGTGTTACTGCATTTGTGATTATGGTTTCCCTGATGAATAATCAGTATTGGTTTTGATATCCACCTGCTGTCACAGTGACATCATGGTATTGATTCCCCGGATGACTGCTGTGGAGAACTGAGTCACGTTTCCCGGAGAGGTTTGACGCTAAGCCAGTAAGGAAACCCCCTGTGGGCATGCTATGGGCAGGGCAGAATACATCATGTTGCTTCTTTTTTTTTTTTTTTTTTTTAAATGCTGCTTCAAAGATGATTAAGTCCACACTTTTCATAACCTCACAGTCCTTACCTGCCTCAGTAGGCTGCTCACAGTGTGATTGGATCATAAAAAACGCCTTGTTGAGCTCAAGGATTCACGCAGCTCTCATTCACATGACCCAGACCTTAATTAGTACGGCAACAGATTGTCATTTGCATGTACATGCCCCAGTGAGTAGATGGGAGGTGGTGTGCATATGGGGGAAGGATAGTGGCACTTCAGGGCTAGTTTGCTTAACAGACCCCAAAGATGCAGTCAATTCAGAAGTGTTGTTATTGTAGCTAATTATAATAGTGAATACATTTATGTATCTTTAAAAATGAGACTCATTTTCTGTGGTGCAGTAAAGGGATAACTTGTGTGAAATAATAAAAAAAAAATTAATTCATTGTGTTAGATTGTCTTACTATAGTACATCATCGAAAATGATTTTCCAGAATGACTTTGTATTTGTGCTATTTGAGAGAAAGTCTTTGAATTTCACCCCGTTCGCCATTTCCATTCATCCATTGGTATGCACAACAGATAAAGAAACTCTACAGAGCGTCATTATTTTTCAAAGTGTTCCCTGATCCTGACAAAAGATCCGCCTTATACCTGCTGGGAATTTCTGCCTCTGGAGAACAGGAGCTGTGCAGCACTGTAAGACTCCTCCTTTTATTTAGTAGGCAGCAACATTTAGACGTTATATGCCTTTGGCTGTTTGCTTTAAAGTATAAAAGCCTTTGTTCTACTATTGATGTTCTGTGGTATCAGGTTGTGATTTTGTGCAGTTATTGTGTCGTGAAATGCGTGTACTGTGTTTGTGTTTCCACTGAATGTTGGAATTTGCCCCATCAGGGTATTTCTCATTACATGTAAGCTTTGAATTTAAACAGAAAAAAACTAGATACATAACAAAAACAGAGCAGGTTTCTTGTTTTCACCTGTGTTCAATACATGTTCCCCTAATAATTATAATCAACAAGGATTTACCTTGTTCTTCACAATATTTCAGTTACCTGAGATTTTTGCCCTCCTTGAGGCAAATCATCTGTTGTGTACCGTGTGTTGAATTTGTTTTTGTAGATAATTATTGCTATCATTTGTCAGGCTGGTTGTCAGTTGTACGTGTGCTGCAGCCAGTTTAATATCTGACATCATCACTCATACTGTTATCAAGCTGCTAACTACGACTCATGCAAATATTCTCTGCAGTGATTTGCGTTTGCGCTGCAGACACTGATCAATGCTCCATCTCTTGTCTGCACTTGTGTCTCCTGTATATCTGTAGTACGCAGATCCCCCCACATATTACCTCATATCACGTGTACTTATCTGATATAACACTAGCCACAGAAAATGGATGAAAATGGGTTCTTTTCCTCTGTACTGAGTGTATTGTTGATTGACAGCTAGAATCCCTGAAAGCCTCTGCTGACATGTTATTGCTCTGGGTCAGAAACAGGCAAACATAAATAAGCCTCAATTCTCCCTCATATCTACTCTTTGCACTTCGTCCCTGCTTTTTTTTTTTTTTTACTGTCCACTATCTTCCTGCCTTCTTATAGAATTTCTTGCCCTGCTCTGAATTATTGACTTGTCTTGAGTCCCGTGAGACTAAGCTAGTGGTGTTTGTTGTCCATCAGTATCAGCACAGAGCTTTTTTTTGTTAAATCCCAAAACCAAAATGGTTGGATCATGTTCAGAGTCTGAGCAAGGGTAAGGATGTTCAAGGCAAGGCAGCTTTATTTATGTAGCACATTTCAGCAACAATCGATTCAAAGTGCTTTACATAAAACATTAAAGAGCCATTAAAAACATTCAGTAAAGAGAATATAAAAACAGTTCACATAGAATAAGACAGGTATGAAATAAAAAAAAAATACAAGAATGAAAGTTACAGTGCATTGTAAGGATAGACTTTCACTGCCCTGTCATCTTATAGCTACATACTTGGCAGAAAGTAGTGTGAAAATAAATACATTTTTAGTGAATTGGACTGCTTTAGAATATATGTCATGCTGCATACAGTAGACAAGGCAATAGCACATTTCATACACAAAGGCAACCCAATGTGATGTACAGATTACAAAAAGTAAATCAAAAAACAAAACAAAAGAAACAATCAAATGCACACAGAATAAAAACATAGAAATGAATTAAAAGCATTGGTCTTTAGCTTAGATTTTAAAGTAATCAGCATTGTCTCAAGTCTAAGCTCAACTGAAAATTAGTTCCACATTTCAGCAGCATAGAATTTATTTTTGACTTTGGGAACAGCCAGTTTGCCAGAACCAGCTGACCTGAAAGGTCTGCAAGGTTCATACTGGGTCAGGAGATCTAATAAGCATCTTGGACCTAAACCGTTCAGTGATTTATGGACAAGCAATAGAATTTTGAAGTTGATTCTGTGAGAAATTGGTAGCCAGTGTAATGATCTGAGAACTGGAGTTATAGGTTTAGCTTTTTTGGTCCTTGTTACAACTCTGGCTGTAGCATTCTGGATCAGCTAAAGCTGTCTGAATGATTTCTTAGACAGACCTGTGATCTGTGCGCTGCAGTAGTCCAGCCTGCTAGAGATGAAAGCATGTACAAGTTTCTATAGATCATGTTTTGACAACAAGTCCCTGATCCTTATGATATTTTTAAGGTGGTAGAAGGCTAATCAAGTAAGACATTTTCCCATAAAATTAAATGGTTTACTTTATATATTGGTATGTTTTAGTCTGTGTCAGCTGACAGTGTGTGTAGTTAGCCTGATGAGAGGGCCAGTGCTGACTTCACATGTGTTTGTGTGATTGAGGCTCAGAGTGAGATTGTTTCCGGTGGGAGAAGCACGCTGACGGCTGCAAACCACACACTTCTACACAGAGAAACAATATTGAAGACAAAGACGCTGAAAGAATATTCTTGTTTTCCCCCAACACAACTTTGGACGCTGGATCTCCTCGGAGCCCACGAGCAGGCCATCCCTCCCGGTGACCGACGCCAGCAAGCCCGGCTCCAGAACGCAGAACGCAAATTGAATCAGCGGCTGGGTGAGTCAGTTTAACACAGCACAAACCCCTCTAGAAACAGGAAAGTACACACTCATCCAGGCCAGTTAAGGTCTCACGTTAAATGCAACACGCATTCATGTTCAGGCTAGGTTAGTCTTTAGTAGCTGTGTTCCTTTGTGTTAAGAGCCCAGGTTAGCATAGCCTTGTAACAATATATTATATATGTTACTTTCATGTATGTGTACTTCCCCATTTACTCAAACAGTGTAATCAGTAGACCCAGTTACAATAACATTAACGATGGCTACATTCCATTTAGGTGTGACAGTGGCGCTGCTCTGGAATAGAATGGAGCCCTCATTAATGTAATTAGTAACACATGATTTTGTAGCTATGAGATACAGCAACATGTTTGTCATGAAAATGGTTTGTATTGATTGACTTGTTTTTGTGTCAAACTTTGCACTTTGTCAATGTCAATCCACTACAGGAAACAGCTTTTTAAATATTATCAGTGAGTTCTGCTGATAAAATACTGAGAAATACGACACATGACACGGATTAGTATAGAAAACACTTAAGAGACAAGATATTCCATATTTTTCTTATTCTCAACAAATACCGTGAAAAGATGAAAACCAACATGTATTAGTCTTTCTCATCTCAATCTCTCATATCTTCCCTACCTTGGTTACCTTGGTAGGTAAGATGGTAGGGTTGGTAATTTGTTAAAGAACAACTGGACTTTGTAGTTTTGAGCAAATGGTACTCAGACAGGAGTAAATAGCGCATTTGTTGGAGACTACTGTTTTTAGGAAGTATTTTAACCCTTTTTGGACAACATTGGTCTATGGCACAGCGTAATAAGCTACATTAGCCTTTGTTAACAATAAGAAAACTAGAATATCACCAGGCTTAAATACATAATTCCAAATGTAACAGCTAGTTCCTGTTGATTTATGCAAATGTATTAAATAAATAGGGCTGTCAATCGATTAAAAAATGTAATCTAATTAATTACATACTCTGTGATTAATTAATCTAAATTAATCGCATACATAATTTTTGCTGTGAAAGTATTTTAAATATTTCAATTCAAATGAATCAATGAATAATCAGCATTTGTGACATTAAAGTTAAAAAAACCCCTCTTTTTATTATTATTTTCACTGTTCAAATAATGGCCATAACAATCAACAATTTGACCTAATATGCTGAGGAAATAAATTCAAAATTGCTTCAGGAATAGGGTTGGGTATCGTTTGGGTTGTTTTTGTTAAATGTTCCAATTAATGATCCAGGCAGCGCATTCTCGTCTCCCTCCTTAATTTTACAGTTGAATGGTGGCTAGAACGGCTCCGGGTCAAAGGTCAATATGGAATGGATTAATCTGCGTTATTTTTTTTAATGCGTTTTTTTTCCTCAGATTAATTAATCAAAATGAACGCATTATTTTGACAGCCCTATAAACATAGAATGATTACATTGACTGAGTTTTAACAGTGTGTCTCCAGTTGACTGCCAAGGCTTTATCTTATTATGACATCACTCTTTCACATCCATTTAACTTAAGTAGTCTTCACGCGCAGTACGATCATATCAGTCTTGCTGAATCATTCAAACTTGAGCATGAGGTTTCCCCTTAATATTTTGATAACTCTAAAAGCTGATGGTGATGCTTGTTGGTTGTCATCATAATTGCTTCAACTCGGCAACCTGCGCCTGGAAACCACAGGTTGTGCAGGGGAATGTTGCTTCACGTGGCGCTGGAAAAGACCTTGCTGCTGAAGATGAATGCTGCTTCATTGTGCTTCATTGTCCTCAACTAATTATTCCAGTGACAAGTGTGACATCGCCCCCCCAGCTCTGAACAGAGGTTTTTGATCAGTATTGAGTGGCTCAAGGTTGCCATCAGATGTGACTTTAAATTAGCTTGAAACCTTGCTATGAAAAGCTGTGGCTGCACGTACAACAGTTATGTGTTGTGAAATTACCTGTTGCTTAGGAACCAGTGTGACTTGGTGCATGAGAGCAGGCTTTGCCAAGGTCTTTGAACACAGGAATTCTCATAGTCTCAAGTGTTAATGGGCAAATGTAAATTATGTTTTTTTTTAAATATATTTTCTATGTAGTGTTTATGTTACAGATTTTAAAGCAACCTAACCATTTTATCTTTTTCTCATCTTGCTGAGCGAGTTCCTTATTTTTTTAAACTATTTTTTTCTTGTTCTGCTGATATGAACATGTTGTGAATGATAATGCCATCAACAGCTGGTGCATGTTACTCATTCACTCCATAGCATATTGTTTTTATTGTTTCCTCTATTTGCATATTTCACAACCGTCCAAAGGAATGTGTGAAAACGTCTTTTTAGATTACTGAGGATCTTGGGGATAGAGAGGCGTTGGGAAACATGGAGAGCCCACATGTTTGGCCCTGGAACAGGGGTTGCCATCATCACTGTGCATGGTGATTAAATCCTTCACCGCTGAATAATTCAATGGTTCACACCTGTTTGAAATAGTAGGCTAAAGTATCATATCTAAAGCATTACAAAATACACATATATGAAGATTACACAACCCTATTAATAAACAACATGAACAACATCTGGGACTCTTTCTGTGAACCTGAGTGCAGTTTAGTTTGTCACCAGTTTTCAAGGCTTCAGCTAAAGTGTGAATATTCCCATACAATTCTTAATGGGTCTTACAATGTTTAGATTGATTCCCTTTTTTTACTTTTTTATATTTCTTTGGGTAAGTGTGCTAAAATGCCACTAGAGACATGATCATTTTGAAAAAACAAAAACAAAACTTGAACTAAAAATGGTCAGGCTTCTATGGCAATGTGGTGAATCTATTGTATGTTATTTATATTAAAATAGCCATTCTGTAATGATTGGCCTTTGAAATAGTGTATTATTGAGTGTAAAATAGACTTTTGTAAAATCCCAATATATCCCAAAGAAGGTCTTTAATATTCTAGCACTTTACTCCTAATGAGCAAAAGAGGGTAATACTCGATAATTTATCTCCAGCTGAAATAAAAGGGAATCCAGCAAGTGATCATAACCTTTACAATTAAGTCTATCAGGCACAACATTACAGGTGTTTCCTGTGATTAAAAAAAAAAGTTCTTGTATGATATTTTCCAGAAACCTACAAAAATATGCAAACACGTTGCTGTACTGTGAGAGAACTGTGTGGGGGCGGCTTTACAGTCAGTGGCTTTTAAAAGCAGCTAATCAATGTCTAATTGCACACAGGCACAAAAAAAAATGTCCCTGATTAATGAATACCACTGAAGGAGTGTAAAGCATGGACACCGTCCCACCCTCTCTCCCTGATTTGCACTCCCACTGTGAGGAAAAGCGTGGGTTGAATGAAGGCAGCAGACGCAGTTGCCATCAGTGGGGATAGCATCAGAGGAACAGCAGCACTTCAAATGGAGGTTTTCAAGGCATACAGTCATAAATTTTTCATCTGCGACTGGCTTTGAGGCAGGAGAGGGGGCAGGCTCCAATTGAAGGCTTCTAACAACAAACCAGGGCTTTCAGAGACAAAAGGTAGACGGGGGAAGGGCACTTGAAATGAGAAACAACAAAAATCCTTTGTTTACAATAGATGAACAAAGCGCTGTAAACGAAGTCAATGTTTAGCTGCTGAAGCCAGCAGAGTGACAAATATCACGCCAGCAATCAAGGATAATGGCAGTGCAACAATTGTGAATACTGTATGCTGCAAATAATGGCTGCCACAACAACAAACTTGAATAGATTCATAATAATTGATTGAATTGATTCATAAATTTGTTTTGCAGTCACAGTTATAGTGTGAACACTGAACAGCTTCTACGAGGGATTAAATTGCACATTATTTAGTGAGCAAATATTAGGGTTCTCAAACTCACTCAATGCATCTGCATTCAAGGTCAGAAGTCCGGAACGATTAGCAATACCAAAATAACATTTAATTAAATCACTTATAACTTTCAAGCAACATACATTTAAGTTGAGTACCACTAACTATGACCTCAGTGCTAAAGCAGATAATTGAATTAATACCTCTATGACAGTGTGAAAAAAAACTGAACATTATAGGCATCATGAAAATAGACTTTATGGCAGAACAGTACTTGATTCAATTAGATTGTACAGGTGTACCTAATAAAGTGCCCGCTGACTTTCACACTCATTGATTGTCGTTGAATAATGTTGTCAAAAATTACGGCCTTATAATGGCGCTGAGCTTTAATTTTATTTTGTGTAAACAGTTTCTAAATCCTACAGTATAATAATGTGAACACCTCTTATTCTAAGCATGAAGATCAGGCAAATGTGTATTTTTAGCACAGTCCTTTTGGGTAGCTGGTGTCTTATTAGTATTCTGTAAATATTGAATGCGCACTTTCAAGACCCTGCTGTTCAAAGACAGCACACTCTTTCAAAATTCAGAAATAAAAATATATTGCTCATCTTTGTACAACTTAACTTCACCAAAACTACCCTGGGCCTCTGTGTCATATGTTACAGGAGACTCTTTATCTGTGGGGTGAATCAGAAATATGAACCTGTGCTGTGGTAAATGCATCCTGGCCATAAAACGCTGTCCCTCATCCCATAAGCAGACAGTGGAGCTCTGCAGAGCGCCTGCAAATTTAATGACTGATTTTCCCGGCACTGCTGAATCCTCTGGGTGCAGAGTCTGCCTGGATGCTAATGCAGCCTGACATCTCCATCCTTGTTTAAACAACCCATGTTATCCTGAATGGGCTACAGTAAGGGCAAATTAAAGGCAACTTTGATAGAAAGATCCATCTGAACACTACTGCTCTATTTTTTCAGTATACTCAGATCTCAGCCTGGTCTTATTTGATCCTGAAAATATTGTGTAGGCAGTTTGTGGAAGATGACAGCACTGTGCTCTTTTTAACACAAAATACACGATTTATCTCATTTACTGTTGACTGTTGAGTCGTGTTTTTATGTATGCAACGTTTAGCTACTGTAGAGAATTAAACATGTCAAATACAATTCAGTATAGTTTTATGCTTCATACAAAATGTACATGTACATGCACATGCATTCTCCTAAAAGGTTCATATACCTGACTTCAGATGATGTTCATTTTTGTGAAAAGTTAAGTAGTTAATATATATATGCTGTTTGACTGCAGTAGCCAGTTGATGTGCAGTAATCCCATTTGCCCATACATGGTTCATCTTGCCAGTTTGGGAATCTAGAACAGATGTTGAGTTTGGAAAAAGCTTCATAGATAGCATACCAGATTGTGTCCCATTGGAAGTGCATTAGAAAGAGACCTTGTAAAGGCCATTATGAACATGAGGAATTATTTCAGCAAGCAAAAGCTGTTTAAATGTAAATATGAGATTGCAGACAAATGTGAGGTGTAACTTTCCCTCACAGACTTTGGCCTACGTGAGAAAAAGCTTATGTTTTTATTAATTTCTATTGGATATTCTGGGTCTAAGTCTATTAATCCCAGCCTGCAACCCCAGTCCAAGGGATTGTGAGTTTGGCGAGCAATGGTGGAAATATGTATGTATGCTGTGGTGAGTCCAGATCCAGCAGTGGTATCTAGATGAAGCTATGCATTTGTTCAAGAGATTAAGGGCAGCGTGGTGTCACAAGGGCAGTCAGGCCTCGAGCTGTGTAACTGGAAGCAGGTGGCACGTTTCTTATGTCCTCGCTAAGAGGGATTAGGCCTCTGAAGGGAGAGGGAGCACATTTGATTAGCCTGTTCAAAGGTTTGGAGTATGGAGGGCTGTTCATGTGATTAGTGAGGCATTTTGAGCTGGACTGATTTCTGTGGATGTGTGTTTTATAACATGTTGCGAAAGACAACAGTGTTATTTCAGTGAAAGAAAACTCTTGGGTCTCTGCCTCCTCCAGAATTTAAAAAAGACGGTCAGACTGTGCCGCATATGTGCACACAATAATGAATTAATACATACTGTGTACTGATTTGTTTCCAAAGGTCTTAACCTCTGTTTAAGAAGTGGGTCTAGAGAAATTTTATGTTATAATGTATACTGAACTGTACTGTATTGTACAGCAGCCCTGAAGAAAAATATGCAGGAAGCATGAATCTCAGCTTTCCAACATACAGTTTTAGAGAAAGAGTTCCACAGAACAAAGAAAATCCTATGAGTGTTATCTCTTCAGCATGTTGCGTTTGCATCTCTGCATTCACAGGCAGAGTGGAGTGGATGAGTCTGGTGGGCAGAGGAGTTGGGAGGTGACCTACAAGCCCACACACAGCCCCTCCTGGGAGGAGAGACTCTACATTGAGCTCCAGGAGCTGCAGGCCTACAGGGAGGGTGGGCAGCCAAAGACTATAACACCACCAAATAGGATGGAGTTATTGAGTACTGTTGTGTGGGCTCGGCTTCAGATTTTACATTACCATACAAAGAGCTCAGAACACAGAACATGATCTGTCTGGGTCAAGGTTAACAACTTGTTGCGGCTCGTTTCATTAGGATGATTTTTGGCAAATCCCTTCTGAATTTTAATTGTGTGTGACATGCCACAGGCCATAAATGCTTTCAGGCAATCCTACTCTATCGGATGCTGGTCTTTTAATCCTGTAATTGAATGTGGTAGAGAAGAAACAGGGAGGAGTGTTTCAGTATTTCTGTTCAAAGATGCATGAAACTGTTCTAAATGCAGAGCTCTGAAGCGTGCCATTTTTAGCACCCCTGCATGCTATTGATGCTGCAATCTGAAAGGAGTTACCAGCACGGGACATGTCAAAATAGAGAAGATATGACTGACTCTATAACTGATATGAGATATCAGTTGATCGAGATCAATGCTGGTGTGCAGGCAATAAATTGTAAAATTATGAAGCTGTTTGTGGAGCTTTGGCCAGCTAATGGACATTATGCTCAGGTATGGATTTAATGCCTCTAGTGCTTTAGATGTATTTTTTAGATGTTATTTTTCATTTTCAGCCACAAAGTGAAATACAGAGCTGTGTTAAAGTGCAATGACGCAAATTTGTATTCAAATAATTCTTTTGAGTTCTTAGGAGATGTGGCTTGCTTCTGTTGGGGATTTCCTCCTCTGTTTCCCCCCTTTTGGGACAATGTGTCTGACTCCAATGAAAGACCTATATATCCCCGCGCATTTGTTAAATTGGTATTACATTGATCCTAAGCAAGAGCCAAATAAGACAATAATATAAAGTCAAATACATTTGTTTAATCAGTCAAGCATTGGAGTTTCAATACACAGATCTGTGGGATCACAAAGCACGCAGAGACTAAGTTTCCCTAGCAACAGACAAAAAGCCAGAGCCGGTCCACGTATCTCTAGACTGTCAGACCTTGTGAGCCCCATTCTATCTTTTACCTAAACTCTTATACTCTCCCTCGCTCTGGGGCATTGTCTTCTTGTCCCGCACCGGGACTTTTATCTTCACATAACACACGCCAGGGTGGGGGCCACTGTAATCATGACCTTTAACTACTCTATAGTTATGGCTTGAGCTAAACCTTCTGTGCGTCAGAGTTTCCTTTTATTCTGGGAACCACCGTCTCTATAGGGCCTTTCCGACCGGATAGTACTTCTAAGCAGTTCTAAGAACTACTCTCCCCCAAAATCTTTTTTTCCGTTTGCATTCCCACTGGCCAAGTGGCCATAGGGACTGGTAGGAGGGGTAAGGGAGTGATGCAAGCACGGCAACGGTCTTTATAGCGTTAAAATACTAAATCTAATGTTTATAGCATAGTTGTCATAATTTAAACAAGTCTCCCGAAGAGAAAAGGGTATCTCTCTCTCCCCCCGCCTCTGCCTGCTGCACTGTGGATGTGTGTGTGTGTGTGTGTGTGTGTGTGTGTGTGTGTGTGTGAGACTGCCCGGTCAGCGAGGTTGTCAAGCCCGCAGGGCACGCTTGTGGAGTTTAACTCCGAAAAGACAGTTAACCACAGGTTCCTGTTAATGTTATGATGGACATGTGTTGTGATATTTAAACAAACGATCCGTCAACGGCAAAATAAAAGCCTATTATTTACGAGAGCGGTCTGAGAGACCTCCAGCTCACAGCGAGGTCTCTGAGCCAGTCATGGCCGAGCAACGAGCTAGAGGCCGGGGCAGGCGCTTGCTGGCTGTCGCCTCACTTCATGGAGCTCCGAAAACTTTGAAGCAAATTGTCAATTCGGCATCAATTTTCACAAGACTGTCTATATTCAAAATCTAAACGGTTCATTTCTCGCCTAAAACATTGTCAGAAGTGAATTTAATGATGAATAAGATGGTGAAAATTGTTAAAAATGTCCCGTTGTTGGTTAGTCTGCAAGTTCCTTAGTTGGCAGTGGGCATGACTTATAAGTTCGACCAATCAAGTACACCTAGGAAAAGGGAAAAGACCCTGCTCTGAAGTAGGAGCTAAAAAAGTACGCTACTGGGCCAGAGGAATTTAAAAATCCCCAAATTCCTGTCGTAACACGATGAAAAAAAGTGTCGTGCAAAAACTGCAAAAATCCCTCCGGTCGGAAAGCCCCTTATGACAGCACACAACTCAATAAGCATACACCAAAACACACTAGGTCTCTTGTGGAAACCTTTTACATTCTTATTATTTGCAACTAGTAAGAACATTATTCTACACTTGTTAAAGTGCTCATATTATGCTCATTTTCAGGTTCATAATTGTATTTAGAGGTTGTACCAGAATAGGTTTAAATGGTTTAATTTTCAAAAAACACCATATATTTGTTGTACTGCACATTGCTGCAGCTCCTCTTTTCACCCTGTGTGTTGAGCTCTCTGTTTAAGCTACAGAGTGAGGCATCTCACTTCTATTCCATCTTTGTTGGGAGTCGCACATGTGCTAGGTAAGCTCTGCTAGCTAATCAGAAGCAGAGTATGAGGGCGTGCCTCACTAGCAGCTAGGCGAGCATTATAACGTGTTACAAAGTGACGCACATTCGTCACAAAGGCTGGACTACAGTAGAGCTGTTTGGAGCAGTTTGTGAACAGTGTTTTCTGTTGGAGATGGTAAGTCCCTTTGGGGTGGACTTTGGGCTTTTTCACTTTGTAAACCTATAACATCCACAAAAAAGATATATAACACAATAAAGCAAAGGGAAAAAGGCAAAACGCATAATATGAGCACTTTAAAGTCCCCAATAGAGCTAACCTTTCAAGTGCTGACTGAACTTCCATCATCAAGAGAAGAAAGACGTATTGATATGCATGTGTCTCTGAAGTCGCTCTAAAACTGAGGAAGAACATTCTTTTGCAGGTTAAAAATTGGTCTTATGCTTCTGAGAAACTATTGCAATTGACTGACCTCTTTCTGAATGTTAATGCAACATTTTCCCTCTGTGCTTTAAAGGTAATATTGGCAGCAAAATGTACATATCTGTAAAAATTGCTTTACCTTGATGCGCTTACCAGCCCAGGAAAAGCCTTGTGTTGATGATAATTGTCGAGCATGGGTCTGCTCATTCATGGAGCATAGTGTGTGCCTGTTAAGTGACACAATAATTATACATGAGTCTACATAGGGCTTTCAATGAGTTCGTGAAGTGATAGCAGTGGATGTGGAAGGAATACTGATGATCCAACAATGTTTCTGAAGCCTCCTTCCTTTGTTTGAGTCTTTGCTTGATTTGCCTACGACTGCCTCCTCCCCTCTGCGACGAAGCAAGCTCATTGGAGGACTACAAAGTCACGGGTTGACGATCAGGTCCGCAGCATGAAGGTTTCTAACTGTTGCTAAGGTCTTTTGAATGGTTAGTTGACCATTAGAGGAATTCATTTGCTGTCCATCTTCACCTGCTGAATGCTAGGAGATGGCATGGAATGTTTTGAAAGTGTGACATTTCAGGATTACTAATTTTCTCACCAGCGCCCAGAAAGTCTGCAATATCACTTGCTGTCTGGGGTGTTGATGGCTTCAGGCAGTATTTGTTATTGAGATTTGACCCGCATCGTGTTGGATTTCTTTATATTGAACGTCTTTTAAATCCTCTGCCAAGAAAAATTTGGCAACGGCTCCTGCTGTCTACAGATAGGCCTCCTTTTAAATAGAAATGGAAAAAAGCTCAGGTTCACCCTCAGTTCAGAGCTCATGTAGAGGAAAAGCTATTTCAGCGGCAGACTGAGCACGTCATTGAAGGCAGGAGTCAGAGGAGCTTCCTTTGAACCCGTTTTATCTGCATGTATTCACTTGACTCAGATACTTTGTTTCATTCTGTAGTTTTAATCTCTGAATTGTTGTATCTCCAGGAATATTTACATTTCTTCCAATTATTTCCTTTATTTTCTCTACTTGTATGACATCACAAATTAAATGTCCATGTTCTCTATTCTCTAGTTTTTATAAATTAACCTTTATTTAACCAAGAAAGCCAAGTAAGCAATTAGCTTATACATCTTTTTCAAGAGTGTCCTGCCAATATATGCATACTGTACAGGTCAATGTTACAAACAAACATAAGACCGGTAACACAAAATATGACACAAATCAGAATAAACCATGAATAAAATTTTGAATATATCTGTCTTTTGTCTGTAGTGATGGTACTGGCTGACAGTCGGATTATCACAACCTTATCACGTTAACACCCCTGCAGCCTTTCCACAGCTACCATTTGGAGACAGTCCAGGTGAGCTCGCCCATCCACACAAAGACACACACTCCAAAGTCTCTTTCTGGATAACAAACTGGTGCAGAGAAATATGTTCTGTACATGTTACTGCACTGTACTGAAGCTGACAATGACTTTGCGTACCTTTCACCGCCTCCCTGCACCTCCACCTGTCATTTGCTTGGTATGACAGACCCTTATGCCCCATTCGTGTTACTTCCTCTCCCTCAGTTAAACTAAAACAAGCTCAGTCGAACACCGTCAGCACTTGTCTCCTGCTTTCTCTTGGCTCTACTAGCCTCCTCCTGATACTCTAGTTTAAATTTAGGTTCACCTCAGACCACATTCTCATTATGTTTGTGTATAGAAGGGAGATGAGAGCCGCTGGCCCTGTCTGTGATTCTGGGGGAGCTCATCATCCCGGCTGCGTGGAGCAGCATGAGGCTCGGCTGCCTGGGACTGTTGGTATTGAGCAGAGAGGAGCGCCCCTGGCACAATCCATCAAAAAGGAGCTGTTTGCACTGTGGGAATAGACATGAATAATCCATGCTTTCTTTACCCTTTCCTGTGTAACTATGCGTATCCCATTACATTCTCTGTTGCCTTTTCTTCAAATATCCAACCGCTGTATTTGTATTAAACATTTATTTAAACTCTAATGGTTTTATAATATCTAGGCCTTATCTACAAAAATATAATTGGGAGATATAACGTATTGTGTACAACAACCTGAAAGATTATTACAGAAAGAAACCAAGCTGATATGCTGTGTAGATTTGTCTCATACTGTATGTTAGTTAATCCTTTATTTAGTTTTACTCAGATCAAGATGTCATTGAGTTTACCTGTTAAAATACATAAATACATTAAAAAAATGGTTTGACTAAACCCCCATTTTTAAACTACAACAACTTGAATTTATTTTTTTCTTGACTCAAGACGGCAAATATTGTTCTATAGGACATATTATTAAATGAATATTATTCTTACTGTGCTACTATTACAAGGAAAATAAGTCAAGGTGAACAATCACCCAGAGTAAAGGACCTCAATCTTATGAGTTGAATTCCGCTGAGATTAATCTTTATGACCTTTTCATGTGGGCAGAACTTTTACATATATACTTTTACAACTACTGTTCTTTTAATTTGTAAAAATATTTTTTAATTAACCAAACGTTAATGTGGCATTTTGTAGTAGTAAAAAACATGTATTTATTTTATTTACATATAATAGGCAATTCCATGTACTACAAACTCACTTGCTACTCCACACAGCTTTGGCCTACTCCTCTAAATTCTGCTTTGAACAGTAGTAGTGAATATCTTTGTGATGCTTGTTTATATATTTCCAAATCAAGGTCAGTTTAACTGTGGGCAATAATACCAGTGCCTCATTGTTCTTCATGAGTGGTTATTGGGACTAAACTACAGAGTTACTTACAGCAGGGAGATGAAGGGCTAGTGGACTGGTTTCAGGTTAAATCAGCTTGAAGCTGGTTGAATACGGTGTGTAAACAACAGATTTTATGGATGAGTCGGGCTTTGGGGGCTTTCTAGTTTTGCAGTTTTTTTATGATGGTCATAAACATTGATTTGTGCAGACTTGGTTAATGGAGGACCCTCTTGAGAGCTCTGAGCCGTAATCACTGTTTGTGAAGTCCTATGGTTCTATTCATTTTTTATTTTTTTATTCCCAACGACAGATGCAAGCCTTACTAACCATCAACACTATTTCTTGCCAGGTGAAATATGCAGGGAATGCTGCTGCTGAGAAGATTTTATACTACAGTACTGTTTAAAATTGTAATGGACTACTGCCCCACTGTGGCAGTAACATTGCTGTGTCCAAGTGCCACATTGTGCCTGTTTCCTTCCTTTTACTGCACACATTTACGACCTTCACTGAGTTTGAGGTGAGTACACTTTTTTCCCATCCAAGATGAGCTAGTTTATATATTTATTATCATCCCCACCTTTTCCTCTATTTGGCTGCTAAATGGATTAAATCCTCTGGCGGTGATGAATATCCAGTGAGACACGCAGGGGGGTTTATGGGCTCTGGATTCAAGCAATTATAATGTGGACGAATCATTTTGCTTTAATTAGATTTTGGAATATCTGATAAGATACCTAATCTCAATTTTCATTTTTTCACACTCTGCTAGTGAGATGAAAAAGATGCTAACTTAATCAAGCAGTGAGAATTTGATATGAACTGAATCTTTCCATTGATCTTCTGACTTCCAGGTGGGATTGGATAGCATGAGTTTCAATGCCTGCATGTGATACTGCATAACTTAAACTGACCAGTAGAGATGTGCCATGTTTGCAGATTGGACAGTGAAGGATTTGTGGGGTGCATGCTCTCCACCTCCCTTTTCTCTCCTTATTCAATAAATCAGTCTTGCTTTTAGGAGCTCCTGCAGGCTATGAAAAAGCCAGATGAAGGACCCTCTATAGTAGATCTTCTGCCCACCATGGCTAATATTGTGCCTTACTATCGCACAAACGGGTCAGCCAGAACCCCCCCCCCCTTATCTTTTATTCTGCCTCTATGAGCAGTATAATCGATATGCTCTGGCTGTATTGTGCAGCTGGTGGGTGAGGCCAGGTGCTACAAGCATGGGCACATCATGTAACACACTAATGCACCTCAGGGCTCTGACATCAATTAAGAGAGACAATGGACAACTGTGCATAGCAGGCTAAAAGGCTTTAATGTGTGAAGCAAATGTGGGCGTGTTTATGTTGTGAAAGGAAACGCCTTTACCGATTGGACCTCTGTTAAAGTGACATTTTGTCACCAAGGTCCACCTTGAATTCTGGATGATTTTCCATCATCTTTTTAAAGGCACAGTTTGACATTTTGGGAAAAAACAGTATTCGCTTTTTTACCGAGAGTTAGATGGGAGGACTAATACCACTCTTGTGTGTGTATCTAAATATGAAGCTGCAGCCAGAAGCATGTTAGCCTGTTGTCCTGAACTTCTTCATGGCCATGAAACAATATGGCACATAACAACATGTAAAACCACAAATTATCATTTTTCCACTTACTGTTATGCATAGAATAAACAAGGGAGCTATAACATATTAATTAGCGAGCTTCAGAGGTGCTGGTACTGTAGGGGGACTTTGTTACTTTTAAACAGAGTCAGGCTAGCTGTTTCCAGTTCTCATGCTAAGATAAGCTAATTGGCTGCTATCTGTAGCTTTATATTAAGTGTACAGATATGACAATGGTATCAATCTTCCTGTCTAACTCTTGGCAAGAAAGCAAATAATCTATTTCACTAAATGACGGGTCATATTGTCCTTTCCACACTGTAATCTCAAAAGGAAAAGGAGATTTCTTTTGAATGATATCCTTAATATTTTCTACTAGATGTTTATTATTATTTCAAATTAATAAATCAGTTTTATCTCACTTTTGTGAACTCTAATAATATAAATGAATGAAGTGTGCATGTAGAGCTCTGTAGAGCTTCTGGCTTTACAATATCATTTTCAGACTGGGTTATAACATGTGAGTCTGGCTTGTCTGGACACAGTTGGAGCTTTTCCACCTCTGTCTCCCCTCCTCCTACCGGTCTTCTAATAATAGTAAAGCTGTTGCCAAGGTGCCAATAGTGCAACTCAATGTTTTATTTATTTTGTTCGCTCAAATGGATTTCCTTGCTGAGTGTCAGAACCTTAATCTGCGACAGGGAGTGGGGGTCGACGCCCACATCATGTTTTCATTTATGCCTTTTTGTGAGTAGGGGTTGCCACTACAAATTCTTATTATTCTGGAAATCGGGGAGCAATTCTCTATTTCCACAGAAGCCAATGTTTCCATCACTCAACCTAATGTAAATGGCATATTTATTCATACATATAGCGGTAGTGACAGCTGAACACTTTCTTTGTTATATTTTGTTGTATTAAATATTTCTGGATAGTAGAATTCTTAATAATGAATTATTGTTAACAATAATAATGTTGTAATTGAACTGTTGTCATTTGGTTTTAAAAGATGTCATGATGCTTTCCACCCCACAAGCAGCAGAATTGTGACCACAATATGTTTCCCCCCCTCCTGCGTCCACCCTCCACACCTCACTGCACAGGGCTGACTTCAGGTATACTCTTTTTGGCCCATTTTAATAGGGTTTCCCCCTGAAGTACTTCCAGAAAGATGATGTATCAAAAAGCCTTCAGATCAAATCAAAAGCTCTGTGTTTCTCTTGATGGTTGTAACTGAGCGGGGATGGGCAGGGCATGGCTGATATCCCAGAGCCATGGCGGGGAGCTGGAGTCTGGAGAACCAGTAGGTCTTCCTCTCCTCTCTCAGAGAGCTCTGTTTGTCACTCGCTATCACCGTCTGTCACGCCACAGAGCGCCGTGGCCACACACTCTCCTCACATGCATCTTTCCATCCTGGCCATGATGGCAAAACCCTCCCTCACATACTCAGTACATCGAAGGGGAAACATGACATCCTTCTCTTCTCACATGGTGCTAAAAAGGCCCCACTCCCCCCGAGGGAGCTCCACTCTTCCTCTGCCGATCGATCGGCTAAACCCTCGCCTTCATTCATCTACCTATCAATCCGTCTTCCTGTCTTTACGCCCTGCCGTTTGTCTCCCGTCTCTACCACTTGTCTGTATGCTTACTGAGGATCTCTCAATAGCTTCGGTTAGTAATCAATATGTTGTGTACCTCTCTGTGTAGAATATAAATAATGAATATTAGTGGTTTTAATATAGATCTAAAAAGAAGGACATCCTACACCCAGTATGTACTCATTACTTTACAGTGAGCGGAAACCATCCCACTGATGCAAATCTCCCACTTTGTAATGTATGCCGCCTGTTTGGATTTTGCTTTCCTTAGCAGTTCTCTTCCAAATGTTCCTTAGATTGCTTTTTTTCCTCCACATTCAACCCCCACACGAGGAGTATTGATTGTTCCAGCGCACTAATTATCCTGCTTGGCCTTGGATGTCTCTGTGAACCGCAGTCAGCCTTTGATCGACATGTCTGGATGTCTTGCGCTACCTTTAAAAAAAGAAAGAAGCTGTATGTTGGGCTTTGACTCCTGATCTTAGTAAAACACGTGTGACACCTTCTTAAATGACCGATCTGTCTTTCTGCAGTCTCTTCTAACTTGGCTGATCAGCACCTATGTGTGGTTGTGTATGTATGAGGGCAGTATTTACATATGCATCCATGCATATGCGATCATTCTGCATGTATGTGTGTGTGTGAGTGTGAATGTGTGCACGCGCCTGTGGGCAAATGTACAGGTCGGTACATCCTGCTCTGCCACCATCTGTGCTCAGGCAGGCAGCAGGCCACTTCATACACACTCACTCTCTCCTTACAGCCACATAGCTCTGTTTATGTTTGTTTATATTTTGCTTCTTTAAAATATGAAAATGTCTATAGTTAATAACAAGTATGTGCCAGTCTGATGCCGACATGCATTTAATTACATTGTGCTATCAAAGTATTTGAAATGTATACTACAAATGATAAGAGCTACTGTGTGTGGGTAGGAGGTTCAGGTAGGAGCTTCCTAGTGCTCCAGTGGGTGACATATCATAGATAAAAAATATATCTTTGTAACAAAAACAAAATGGTAGCCATTATGATTAAAGCTTCTTTCGACTTTAATAGCACTGTTATTTACATGGAAAGTATGAAAAGTAATATGAAAAGTATTAATAGTATCATTAAATCACACCACGTGTTGATGCACCAGTAGGAAAATGCTCAAGTATCCATCAACACACGGGGGAATCACTGACCTTAGATTGAATTATACGTGTATTACAATTCCAGATACATCCTCACACTGAATGCATTTCCATGATTAGAATTTCAGTTCCGTCTGTAATTGTCAGGCATTATGATGGTAGATTGGGAATCAATAAGGAGCCAGTGTCACTGGTGACCTTTATGTGCGCTCAGAGCAGCATCAGCCAATGACATTTTGAGCTCAAAGGTCCCCATGGATAAGCAGGCGGTGTGTAAATGACACTCTTGGCAATCTCTGTGGTTTTCTAAACAGCGCTCAGCCTGGCAGAACATATAGATGCACCAAAACAGTCTGCAGTGTATGTTTAGCATGAGCCGTGCCTATACATAGTAGCATGAGCCCAGAAAATATTGCAAACGGGTTAGAGTAAGGTTACAGAAAGATGCATACATAAATAATTCAGTTGTTCTGTAAAGTATGCAGACTTGCTTTAAAAGCCCTAATGAGCTGAAACATCTGTCTGCCTGTGGCATATTGTGACCTCTGTAGCCACTCTCCAGCCCGGTTCATTGGAGTCCCCTGTCTGGCACTGCTTCCTGTCCTCACCTACAGGCACCCTCCTCCTTTGCGTTCTCTCCCAAAGAGTAAGGCTTAGTCGTGCTCAATATATGAGGATGCACACCCCAGCGTCAATACCATCTGCCAGCTCCCCTCGGGGCACCAGCCAGGTGCTGGGCATGCTCTAACACCAGCTATGCCACAACAGCACCGCCTGCTGCGATCAGCCTTGCTGTGCCAACTGTTGATCATCATGTCCTCTTGTTCCCGCCCAGAGACTCATTATTAATCCAGGGACATGCAGTGCCTAATATAGATTTACAGCAGACAAAAGATGGATTCAGAGTATGTTTAAATTTTTGATGAATGCAGATAATTTCCTGAAGCCACATTGAGCCTTTGTTGTGTGTTGCGGTGCTCCTCTGTGTTTGCTGCAGGTCTCCCGGGTTGTTTCCCTTGAGATGCAGCTTGTGCTGAACCACAGCTTTCACTTTCTGGAGCTGCTGCTCTGATGTTGGAGTACTACTCCGTAACCACTGGTAACATGGGGACTAAAGTCAAACATGTCCAGGGAGAAAATTTAGAAACTAAACTGTTGCTAAATCAGGAATGTTTACAGAGTTTTTAATGTGCCCCAAATCCTTGTGTTTCCACAGTGGTTATGTTTGTGATGTATGTGGATAACTGATTCATGGCTCGTCCACCAGGAGCTATACAGGAAGCTGATGTCAGAAACAGGGCAGAAGGGGATGGAGGTGGAGAAGCTCCCCCTAAGGGTGAGTTTGATTACTTTGTAATACTTTTGTACAGCTTTATTTCATTATCTGGGCGGTACAGAATGTGTTGTTGAAACATGATTGAAATGTATTGTCATGACAACAGCTCTGTGTTTCTTGTTTTTTCTTCTTCCGGTTTGCCTTTATTGTTGTAGATGTACTGTATATACAATAGAAGTGTGGATTGTTGATTTTCTTTACAGACACTTCAACAATCAGATGTCAGTCCAGTCACAACCTGCCAAAACAATGTGATATATCTTTTAACATTGTTGATGATATTTTGTTCTGTCAGGAATATACAAAAAAGTGAATATTAGAGTCACTAAACACTGCAAATCCTGAGGTAATCGCTTCGTGGCAAACAGCCTTTGTTAGCAGTTTTCCCTGCATTTTACAAGTTCAGTCCTACTAATTGTAGTATATCACATCATTCTTACCCCTATGATGAAGATTTATATCCTATTATTAAAAAGGTGAATCAATGAGCTACAGGGGATGTAATCATCATTGATGCTTTTGATCTTACAGTCTACATTTTAGGAGCTTATTTTATCCGTGATTTCAGTAGATCGCTTGTGTTAGAACCACAATGCTTTAAGCTTAGTCACTAACCTAAAAAAAAGAAAGCTAAAAAAAACACATTTGCTTTTTCAAAAATTCAACTGTAACAAAGCACATATTCACTTTGTCGTAAGTCAATTTTCTTTTTCTTTTTTTCACATGGAGCCCTCCAGATATCCATGGGGCCACAGGCCTCACTTCTCAACTCAGTTACTAAAAAAATATGTGCGCCACTTGCCTGGAGAGGGTACTAAACATACTTTATTGCTCTTTAATAATTGCTTTTCAACATTATTGTCTTAATGCGCCACATTTATGGGATCTGAGAAAATAACATTTACTAGCTCTCAGGAGCTGAGTGACAATCTGAGTCTTGCCACCAATGCGGCCGGTCTGTCTCTCTCCTGCTGTTTGGCTCCTTTATGAGGCCTGATTCATTGGCAGGCTGTAGCCATATGATATTAATAGATCTCTTTGCAGCCGAGATGGCTCTCTTGTGTGTTATACTCCTCAGTATTATGCTCCCGGACAATGATTCTAAAAAAGGCATTCCCTAGAATGTCACTTCAATTTTATATTGCAAATAACTGCAGATATTCACAGAATATGTCACTATTTGGCTGAGTTCCTAAATATGCTGCTAGACTGCAGGAAATCAAGAGTTCTTGGTGTTACAACCAAAACTTGGCCTTGTGTTCAAGGTCACAATGTATAGCTGCATAGAGGGGGACTTCATGCATAATGTATACAATATAGCATGCATTGCTAATTAGCACTAACAGGAAAGGATGCCCCCTGATTTCCCCTGATTTTAGTCTAATTTGCATAGATATAATGGGGCACAAGAGAGTGTAAAGCCCAACGTCTGTCCTCCCCTAGGGGAGGAGGAGAGGTGTTACTGGGATCTGGGTGCACGAGTGATAATTGTTAGAGATCTGTTATTCTGACGCCCAGACCATAAAATAGACGGTGTGAAGTGAACAAAGAGACATTGGCTAGCAAACAAATGCACCATGACCCTGATACTGATGCAATGGAAAGATGAAGCTCTTTAGTATACTCAGCTAGATTTAAAAAAAAAAATGTGTAGATTGGTTAGTTTATGTCCAGGGCACCAGTACAATTTGCTTTTTTTTTTTTCTTTTTTTTTTTTTTTTGACAGCTAGACATTTTCCACTGTATTTAATGGGGAGACTTTGAATAAATGATTGTTTTAGACAAATGTAATAATTATTTAAGATTGATGGCGATGCTGATGAGAGCAGATTGAGATCAAACACCAGTGACCCTTTCTATATAAATGTAAAAGGCTTTGATGGAAGACTCTTAACAGTTTTGTTACCTAAAACTGGGAATCATAAAAAGAGGGTTGTATAATGGTGGTGATTTGGGGGTTGCGGTTTGAGGGATGGGTGATACATTATTCACAGGGGTGGGGGCCTTAAGTGCCAAATTAATTTATTTTTTCTTCCAGTTGGACAGCAGAATAAATGGGCGCTGTCAGTCGTGCACTAAAGTGCTGTGCATTCATTTAGACAAGTGTTATTGCTGCACTGGAGCAATACAGGTTTTAGCGAAGCAGGCCAGCCTGGTGGGTGGAAGCTGTGTAATTATCTCTGGTTCCTATGATGGCAATGATTGCTAAAACAGCCAAGTGGTCCCAGAGCACAGCAGGTGTGACTGTCACGCTGCAGGTTGGTGGGCCTGTAGGTGAATGTGAGTGCACATGAGCAGTTGGGGTGGCTGTGACTGAACAGATCAGATTTGTTTTTTGTTCATCTGTGATAACAATAGCACACTAGTTACTTGTGCAAATAGCTTATTTGATTTATTGAATGGTGGCTTGGCTAAAATAGCCATGAAATCTGGCTTGTATTACCTACTTCTATACCATCAATAAAAGCATGTTTTTCCAGCTTGCCATGTTTCACATCTCTGTATAATGATCTTGAAAATATTTAGAACAGATTGGTGTTGACAGTTATGGCGTGGCACTGATTAAAGCGGACCAAGCAGATGTTTCCATTTTTTTTAATCTTTTTCCGCCACTGCTTCTGAGCAACTCTGACAACGTGCAAATGCAGGAACACCAACATCTGCTGCAATTCACAGGACCAACACAACGGAAAATGAATACTAATGTGACTGGACCGTATTTATCTGTCTGACATTCAAAAGAGCTAAATGCTCTGCTTATTCTCTGTGATACAGAGGACACTTTGAAACATGCAAGACTTTCAGTGGTGTGCGTCAGATAGTGGATATGACAGATGTTTGCCAACAGATATGGTTTCTATTGATGCTCACACACAGCTTGGACCGAGATATTTCCTATGCTGGTTTATTTTCTCTTTCTGAAATCCTGTGTCAATTAATGTTTGTGCTGCAGTGGCTCAAATACGATGGACAGACAGAATATAACTTTTGCAGAAAAGTAATTTTAACTAGCAAGCATAACTGGAATGCACATACAGTAAACAAATACACATGAAATGTATACACAAAATCTGGGTTTTGTCCTCTGAAGAAGATCTGTTCTTCCTCATACTATTGTGTAGTGAGGACACTGAGATGATCAACACTTACTCCACTGACTAATGAGGTGGATTCAGAAGGGCCAAAGGGTTGGGTTGAACGTCTTTGTTAGACAGGCCTGCAGCCCCTTTCTTTGCAGCCTGCTCCCAGGGGAGGCCTCACAGACTGCCTAATTGAATCAAGTACACATGGTGCCTCCCCCTTCACAGCTCGGCCCCTCCCCGTATGAGAGGAGCGAGGAGGAGAGCTTCGGCTTTGATGCTTTTGTTCTCCTCAGCCTCACGGACAGCGCCAGGGGATCGCTGCAACTAGTTGCCCGCTGCTATATGGAGAGGCTCATCATCACTGCTGCACTCTGACAGTCACTATCTCTGCAGCTGTTGTCACTACACTCCTTTGCTGAGGCAGAATATTGGTTTGTTAAGACTCTCCAACGCCATAAATTACTAGCCCTGCTTTGGATAGAAGGAGCTGGCCCAACCAGAAAGATTTAAAGATTCAATATCCCATTTAATCTGTATTTGACTGAAGACAAACAACCCACAATATAATTTGTGTCAGTGGGCTGGTGGCCCAGACAAGCAGAACAAACAAATGTTAAGAAGACAAGGACTGTGTGACTACGCATAGCTTAGTGCCTTGTATTTCCTCAGTGACCGCCTCTCTTCTTCCTCAAACATGCCCACACGCAGACTATATGTCCTTGGTGCTCATTGTAGTTCAGCACCCTCATTTCTGAGAGATAGATTGGAGTTGTGCTTCAAGGAAAAGTCTGCTTATTAGATGGCCTCCAGATGCCATTTGTGAGCCAACATTCATATCGCAAGATACAGAGCAGCGAGTCTGTCTCTGAGACATATGCGGCCTCATCCTGCTGGCTGAGCTGATTTCTATAAATGTTGTATAGGATGTTTATTTACATAAACATGTCTCTTGTGCTCCAGTTTGTAATATTGTATCTTGCTTCCTTTAAAGGGCATCTAATACAGTGTACGGTAATGGGATTTTCTCTGTTGGTTTGAATTTTTGTGTCATATTACTGTCACTAGGTACATGTATTTTACCAGCTAAACACAGGGGAAACAGTACAACCGTTGCACTGTAATACACAGTGAATTATTCTGGCAGACATGGGCTCTTAGCATCCTGAATTTGGACAAGCCTTTAACAAAACAAAGGTCTTTCTTTATTTAAAATGAGACCATTTGTAAAACTGAATTGGCTCTGAGTAAGGCTCATAAGTATTTTTACTAGACTTCCTTTCCAGCCAATAACTCAATCATAAAGTCGTGCCCGGAAAGCACTATTGCAATGAACTTGGGTCAGATATGTCTAAGAGGCTAAAATGTAATTGTGAGGAACAGCTGGATTAGTCCAGGCGATGTGTATCCGCTCCTAATGATATTAGATAGGAGTCTGGAGAATACCTTCCAGCACACAACTCTCATTTTGATGAGCCACAGGAACAAGATAGTTTCAGTCACACAGGCTCTGTCTGCTAGACCGGCATGTTAAGTCAGGGGTCTTTCATTCCAAGCGCTTTAGAATAAAATAACCACTGCAACTAATAAGGAATTGTTATTTCTTAATCACGTTTTTCTATAATATCAGTATTTGAAATGTTGATAGCTCTTACACCAGGCGTAATGCATTTACTGTGTGATATTATTAAACATCCAAAATCTCTAAGACACAATTTGCTCCATGCATTCTACCAATGACTGACCCATCTTTAGTGCTTGAGGCAAACCAGGAGGAGGGGGTCCTTCAGTCATATTGTTCCTCCCAGGCAAGAGCACCACGCCCAGCCCAGCTCTCTGTCAGTCCTGCTGCTAGAGTATCAATACTATGTGTTGTCTAAACTCTGTGAAGAACATGAAAGTTACAGCACCTCTGCTTATTAAATACAACATAACACTATGATCAGGTTAAGTTATTTTAAAAGAAGTAGATGAATAGATGTTATTTTCTTTACTCATGTTAGATTTATAATTGTAGAGTTGTGTGTTCTAAACTACATATTGATTGTAAATCTACATGGGCTTTCAAAAGACTTGTGACTGAGACTGATCAATATTCACTCTGAGTACAAATTTCAAATTCATCAGGCCTCCTTATATAGTATTGATTTTGTGCAATGGCTGCCCTGAAAAGAATTTGATTACTTTTTATTCACCCCATCGGTCAGAACAAACAGGAGCTTGATAGCAGCAGTCACGTGGATCTGCTGTGCATTAATACTTCCACTTTGCCTTTTTGTGATGTATGACGGAAAGGTGTATGAACTTAAAGGAAGAAAGGTAAGAGAGGTCCAGGATGAGGAACATTTTTTAGAAATGTTCTCATTTGTGTTTTTTGTCCATCTTGTGACTTATCTGCTTTAATATATCCCCCCAATCTACTGCTGCATAATATGAAATCCACCTTGTACATTCAGAATTGTATCAGATTTGTCATGCATTTGATTGTCAAACTGCTCTCCAGGCATCATCACCACTGCAATTATTTCAAGAATAACAGTACGTATGTGTTGTGTATTTTTTATTGGCGGGGCGGTGGTACTCCCTACAGGCAGGACCTCAGGTTCAGATGCAGCATAATGTATGCAGTACTACTCCAGCAGAGCTGCAGTGTACAGTAATTCCTGAGCCTCCTGCCGCCGGGCACTGTTGTGGTTTGAGAGTATTGCAGACAGAGGTATGGAAAGTGTGGAACTGGTCCTGAATAGTAATAGCTTTACAGACACTTTCCACACATTGCAGCTGTGCAGTTTAGACACAGCAGGGTGAGCAGAGTCTCTCAGCACTTCTCGCACACATAATGAAATGGGGCCACAGTGACATCTGGTGGCTCTGTATTGCCACTGTGAGGTGTGGTGGATTGTGATCATCTGGGTTTATTTTGACTATGTTGGCTATTACAAGTACATTGTGCAGTGAGAAATTCCGGTCTAGAAAACATTGTCAATAAGTAACATAATTTGGGTTGAAGCTGGCTATTTCAGCTGCTTTAACTGAAACTCCTGAAAGCTTTTCTTACATAGAACATATATTCTTCTTCTGATTATGACTGTCCTTGACTGTCTGGCTTTTGGTTCCCTCATAAACGCCTTTCTGCCATGCTGTTGTGCTTTCCAATCTCTGTGTTGTGCCAGAAATTGAAGGCATTCTGTAAATAATGTAATCAACAAGGCCAACAGGCATTTGGCACTGTCCAGTAAGTCTTGGACTAGAAATGTACTGTACTCTAACCTGAATGATACAAGCTGTCCTTGACAGACAAAAGCAGGAAGAAAGGCTATTGAGCAAACTGGGCACGTGTGGGAGGAGGGGTCATAAATGTGGGCGGTTCAGTCTGAGTCTAAATTCAAGAGCTGAGAGCTTGAGAGACCTTGAACACTGAGGGTCATCATAAGCCAAGGTTCTGATGGGTGTTATACAGAAGAGCCCCTAAGTATGTGTTCATAATTACCAATATTTTAATCAGTGTTTCTAATGTATAATACATGTATAATACAAAAAATAGCTATTTATGTAAATTTCCACTTTGACTTATCTCACAGGCATTTCCGGGGAACCAAGCCCTGCATAAAGCACTCCATGATTCTACATTTAACAGACAGCGGAGTCACTAAGGCAGTTTTTACCAGGGTTATTTACTGCTAATTCCTCAGTTGTTTACCTCGTTCTGCTGTTCTCTGATAAGGACAGAGTGGGGGTGCATGGAGCTCCTTGGCTCTGTGTGCATGTTGAGCTGGGCTGCAGTGTTTTAAGTGCCATGCAGGGGCCTGTATCTATACTCCGCAGCTGGAGCAGACCGTTCAGAGCAGATCTAAAGCTATTCTGCTAAACCTAAAGCTGCTATTCCCACCTCAGCTAAATGTGTAACCACACAATCGCCTCTGATCTGAATACAGATGTGCTGCTGATGCTGCTGTTGCTTCACAATGAAGCAGTGTCAGCTATTGTCTAGCTTGTCTTGTATCAGCTCAGCTCCAGCTAATAGCCCATCATCTGTCCATCTATACAGGGCTGGCCATCATGAAACCCTGCTGAATAGCCCCGCCTGCTCATTAAAGATCAGAGCATTGTGCTGCACAAAAAAGGGTTGAAGGGTTAACTTCTCTATTGCGCGTTATTATCTGATTTTAGAAATGTAAATGATGTACCTAGAATGCACAGTGTCCCGTCAGCCCCCCGTGCCTTTGCTCACCTCGGTCGATGTGAAGCTAATGTAAGTCTTTAACCCTCTGATGGACCCCTGGCAAATGCCATTAATTCCTCTCTACACATGACAAATTATCTTTTCCAAGGTTGCATAGAAGCTATATGACTGATGAAAGCATACCAAACAGCACTCTAAATAGCCATCTTCTCCACAGTAATGTACACACTGGAATGGGAACAATTTATGTGCTCGTCATTTTGGTCCATTGACCCTTTTTTAATGGCAGTTGCTCTCCTGACCTGTTTGCCATACTGGGGATAATCAAGATGCAGGCCATAAGCTTTCAGACACAAAGTGTTCTCAAGCTCGCCATCTCCTGACAGGATCCGGGGTGGAAGTTGGTGTTTCTCTCTGAGCTTCGTAATCACATCAGTTGACTTCTCTGGCCTCAGACCCGTGTTTTTGGGAAAGGGTGTGTGGCTGGGTGTTGACATCATTGCATCACTTGTCCGCCCTCTGATGTAAATTCAATCCCACTGACAGTCCTGCCACAACAGGAATGATGTATTACACAACAGGCACGCCTTCCACACTCTCATCAATCTTCATGCCCTTTTCACAGCCTCAGACATGATGTGGCATGCTTTTAATTTTAAGCCAAGATGTTTAATTTATTTTGATTTGTTTGTTTTTACTGGACAATCGTTGTTATAGCTACAACATGACTTCCCTACTTTGCCATTGAATCATTTTTTTTTTCCAAAACCTACTGAATTTTTTTTGTTATTGTTTGTGTTTATTACTTCTATTAAACATTTCATACAAATCTCCATATCTTTTACTCTTGGGGGTCACTTTTGGGTACACGCAACATTACCGTTTTGATGTTTCTCTGAACTATTCAACAGCAAGCTGGCTTCGGTAAATGTCAACTGGTGTGTTAGTCATTTAGCTTTGGTTGTATAGCATTTTGGAAAGGTCATTTCAAGCCGGCAGGGAAAAGCAGTCACTGATACTGTGCTGTACTGTGGATGACTGCGACTTGGACACCAGCCTGCTGTTGGCAAGGCTTTAGGGCTGGTTGAGATTGCTTCATTGTCCCAGAGGCTTAGTCATACTGCTTATACATGTTTGATTAGGATCAGGGAATTCACAGGAAACACACAGGATTTACAGTATAGTAAGCATTAGAAATTCAATTGCCTCCTATAGACTTTTTGTTTTCCTGTGATGAATTTAAAAATCAGTTTTGAATTGTAGGCTGGCTCGGTGTCCTTGCATACAAAATTAATTACTCTGATCTCCTCTTGGAGTGGTGGAATGTGAAGTGTATTTACTCAATTACTGTACTTAATTTAAAGTACTTTTACTTGAGTATTTCCATTATAATCTACTTTATACATCTATTGCATACATTTCAGAGTGAAATATTGTACTTTTTAACTTTACTATTTATCTGACAGCAGTTGATTGGACAAGTTAAAGTAAGGGACCCTTGCTCTTTCTTTCACTGTGAAGCCCACAGGAATGATCATTAAATGAGCAACTTAACTCAAGGTAAATGTGATATTGGGGGCTAAACAAGGGAAGGAACGGACTCTAGCTACTCATTGCCTTTATATTAAGTCTTTTGAAATCCTTAAGGCTGCTACCAGCCAGGAGCAAACGGCAGTTGAATTCACATTATAGCAGGCGCTACCTTAGCTCCTGTTTGCTTGTGGTTAGAATTAGGGGGAGTTCTTGCAAACTCAGTGTATAAGTAGATATTACCAGTTTGTGTGATCTAGTCAAGAAGATCAAACAATTCAGGAATACTCAATACTACTGTCAACAATTTGAGGATTTAATGTATGTGTGGTTTGTTAAAATCTGGAGGTTATATATTAGCTTTATTTCCACTACCATACTGTTGTTACGGAGCTGCGCTTGAAGTCATTCACCCACACCTTTCATTATGCTCAGGATCACCCCTGCTTTTACACACATGTCCTGTTTGTTTATGGAGCACTGTGGTCTCACGACAGCATAACCGTAATTGACAGACGTTGATTTAGTGATATTCCTTGGCTTTGCTCTCACTGTGGACCTCCTAAGGAGTGGGCTTGGCTGTCAGCCTCACACGTCCTTGAGTCAAAGCTGCATGTTGCCCTTGACACACACCTCTCTCTCCATCCCTCCTCTCACTCTGTGTTGCTCTTTTTCTATTGTAATATTTTAAAAACCTTCATACCCACATAAACGGCTCACTGCACATGTGATTTTATTTTGCTGACAGGGCACAGGCAGGGCACAGATATGATTACACACGGAACAAAATGTCATTTTAATTTAATTATTTGGTAAAACATTTTAGTCACAGCTGGTTGAAACAATTAGTTGAAATTAAATTTTGCACAAGTTAATGTTATTGAATTTAGAGCCTAAATGCAGATCAATTATTACCAATTTGACTTAATTAGAATTTGAATGGAAATTATATGATATAATTCAATGCTTCAATTATTGACAGCTTTTATTGTTTGGTGTGTAACTTGTTTAACAGAATTATGCAATTATTTCATCTTTGCATATCTTAATAATACTCTATAATATAACTATATAATAGTATTATTAATAGTTATAGTTATTATCTTATGTAACACGTACAATGTCTCTACTGGACATCAGTATCAATGAGCAGGCTTTTAGATATTTTTCCAGCACATCCTGTGTGTAAAACCATTTGTCTCCATCTGTATTCACATCTTCAACCACTAGGTGAACACAGAGTGTATAATTATGAGTGATCAAAAATAGAATACTTGTGAGAAATGTCACTGTTGCTTCTCTCTTCTAATCACATTATTTTTTGATTAAAATCTCCACTGCAGCAGCACACATAAAAGAGGAAGCACCACACTGCTGTGCTGAATTCCTGTGGTGACGAGAGACCAGCTGTGGAAACCACTACATCCTCTTTTCTCAGTTCTTTCTTTCCTTTCTGCTTCAGTTCTCCAACAGACACTTTACCTCAGTGAAGCACTTAGTGACTTTGTCTGTAAAAGGTGCTATATCAAATAAACTTGTTATTACTATTTTAGCACACTACAAGTATTTCCGCTTGGCTTGTCATGTGTGGATGGCATCATGGGACGGTTAAGGAGGATGGTGCTTTTGTAGGGTGGAAGGATGGGGAGGATGCTGAGTTCAAATGTAGGAAAAGAGGAAAAAAAAGAGTGAAGTCTGGGTCAGATGAATGAATGAAAGGAAGAAATAAAAGGCGGTGGACAGGGAAGGTGGATGTAGAGAAAGCTCCTGGGAGCCGCCTTGCTCTGGCAGGCTAATTAAAGCCCTGTGTGGCAGCGGACTCTGAGCTGTCACTCCAATGAAGAGCCCATTTGCTGCATTTTGCAGGCTGTGTGCTGAATTCTGATGATGTTACAGAAAGCCCAGACAACAGATCGACACTGTTTCTCTGAGACTCCCATCCCCCCCGCCCCCTCCATCTCCTGCATGGGGACACACAGCACACATCCCATCCCATTCCCCTCCCCAGCTCCCTCCTGATTACATGTAACAGGGTCACAGGCATTCTGAACACGAGAAGCAACTGCAAAGCACAACGTGAATTATTTTATAAATTTGTCGGCAAACTCATACATGATAATGTGGTATTAGACTCGGCAGGAAGCGTTTTCACTTGTACAGGTTTTCCCTTGTTGAATTAGAAAAGATGATGTCTTCTAGCAGAGCACATAGCTGCAAGCATCCAGTGAATTATTTATCATGAATTAAAGCAGTCAGTTATGAAAATATTTATCTAAAAACTGAGTGGGTTTTTTATATGCGAAGTTGTAACTGAGATATGCATGTACATGGTTGTTAGTATTTATTTAAACGGAATTGAATTCCCTGCCAATATTGGGTTTGGCTACTAAAATGTAGTTATTTTGTGTATTTTTCTCAGAGTTATCTTCCACTGCACCCAGCTGCTTTGCTAAGCTAATTTGTGTCCAACACATTTCATTGCCTGCTAAAAGCATGCAAAAGATCAGGGCAGATTGCTTAATGCACTGCATTACCGGTTTAAGTTCACTGTTTACCTCTCATACTGTATGTATTCAGCAGAACATACATGCACAGCAGAACAAAGTGTTTACATTGTTTCCACAATATGCAGATCAAGTATAGATGGAGATTGTAAAGTCAGCCCGGCACAGACAGTCTTTTATATAAGTGATGACTCATCCTTCCTGCCCCCTCTTTTATCATTTAGTCTCAATCAGATCTTGTGCCATCAATGATTGTCTCTCCCAGCCTAATGAGCTACCCACGCAGAATAGTATTGATCCATGCTATTGAAGGTTCCACATGCATTTTCATAAATTAATGTGCACATAGACACTTCTTTCACTTTTTCTGAAAAGTTCAATATTTGGAGATATGTGTTGTTATTGACATATTTTGTTTTTGTTTATCCAAAAATTCACCCTATTTTTTATGTTTTTAGTCATTTTACAGTTTAAATGAAATTGAATATTTCATTTGCACAGTATTAGTGATTTGACAAGAGACTCACTGAGTTGAGTGAAGCTGGGAATAAATGCTCTGAGGGAGCCACAGGTGCTGCACAGCACGTCACTTAGAAATCATTAGTCTGTCCCATCAATCTGCTTATCTAGGCTAAGACAAAATTCATGTGGGGGCTGGTATTTACTGAGCAGGACCCTCCCTTTGATTCCATTGATTGACACACTGCCTCCGGGTACAAAGATAAGGTTTGATTTAGTTTTCATAACGCTCCATACAAAAATGCAGTGGTGGCAGAAGTACTCCAATGTTTTACTTAAGTTAACAGTTAACAGTACAACAATGCAGGAATACTCTGTTACAAGTTAATGCTTTGGCATCAAAATATACTTAAAGTACCAAAAGTAAAAGCATTCATTTTGCAGATGGGCCCATTTCAGAATAAAAATGGTACCGTAGTACAATGATTGAGTAAATGTAGTGAGTTACTGTCCACCACTGCAAAATAGGGATTTAGACATGCCAGATGTAAATAGATAGTGTACCATTGTTTTGCTTTGAGCTCTGTTTCTACATAACAGGACTCCCTTTCATTGGCCTGAGAGTCGCTAAGGCTTGTGTTGTGGTTACAGGTTGATTGTTCTGACTTAATGACAGAGCTCCAACTTTCACATCCACCATTAGTTACATTTTCGCTTCCCAAAAAAGGACTCTGATATTTTGTGGTGGATGAAGGCCTCGAAAAAGACAAAATCACTTAGCAACCCTGCAGCTGTAAAGGTAGGCTCTGACAGTGTGGAGGTATGTGTCGGAGGGAGAGCCTGTAGGAAGATAATAAATAATGACTCTATTTCATGTTAATCCTTTGAATTTGTGCTACCTGGCAACCACGATCATTGCCAGTGTACATTGTATATGCAAGGCTCATACTTGAAGGACTGTAGGGTTATTGACTAAGAGCTCTCATGTTATAGAGTGGGTGCATAGTGATGTAACAGCCTTTATATTCAAGAGATGAAGAGGTAGAACAGGCCACACACAAGCACAGTGAATACTGAGAGGTTCCAATGTTTTTTTTTGATAAAAGCTTTCATTTTCTGTAAAAACACAACTGGTAGATTCAATGTTGTCATTGCTGATGTACAGTATTACTCCCACATTGTTATGGAAGACTGTTTAGCACTTTGCTTGGACAACTAACAGCCAATATTTGCAAAGCTAATTCTCCTAACTTGTGTTGTATATTTAACCATTGTGTGTTATTGAAATGGGCTTTACTGGGCCTTGTGGTTTGGAGTCTCACAGAGCCCACTACTGTGTGTGTAAAAATAATAACAATACATGAAAAATCAATTAAGTTGAAACCCAATATGTAGGAAAATTAAATACGTAGGAGATAACCCTTTCCTTACCACAAACTGGACTTGATGAAGGTGGTGTTATTTATGCTTGGGGTCAATTAGACCCCATAGAGGTTGAACCCCTTATCAGACTACTTGTGAACACACACTCTTACAAAACTCCAATAACATAAATCCTGATAGACTAATTTGGAAGGGATATTGCTGCGTAAAAATTACTGTCAACAGCAATCACAGAAAGAGAGCATATTAAAAATTCCACTTTTTAACCAGGTTTTACAGCTGGGGCTCTGAGAACAGAACAGAAGTAATGCATCATTTTCTGTAGCAGACTTCTGAAACACATCATCAGTTCAAAATTAAGTTTATAAACAATTTTCATTAAATTTGGAAAAGTCTTGAAGTATCAATCTGATAAAACAATGTTAAGTATGTTTTTGAGTGGTTAAAGACAGCCAAACTAAACATTAGAGTGATGTTTGTCATGAGCAATTTCTGAGACTATTTCTAGCCCAGTTTGGAGATGCATTGTATCAATGAGAACAATATTTCCTCTACAGCTTCTGAAGGATGGATACGACCTCCCATCCCACGATGCCCTGGCACAGATCCTACCAAATGGGCGCTACCTTTTCAAGGGAGTGAAGACTGAGCTCCACAGAGCAGCCCAACAAGAACAGAAGAGGCCAGCTAAGAGGCCAGAGGCTCCACAGGCCAACAGACCCAACATAAACCACACCTATCAAGTACATCATCCACATAAACGGTAAGGCTGGTAAGGTTTTATTTTGATGATCATTGTATGAATAATATTTTAGTAAGACTTAAAGATTTTCATTGATTAATTTCACTGAGTTTTATTTTTATTTTGGAATGTGTTCGTGCCTTAGAACACCTCTGCATGACTTTGAGGATGATCCCCACATGGCAGAGATCACTGACCTCCAAACTAAGGTGATTAGACATAATCAATACCTAAACTCTTGAATCAATCAGTGAAGCAGTCCTCACTGTCATGTTTAGTTAGTGAAGAAGAGCTTGATGCTCGATTAAACGTATGTTTCTAGGAGCATTATCTAGTGTGCAGACTCAATTTTTCCGTCTTTTACATGTTCTTCTGTCCAGCACCTAGTATTTATTGTCTGAATGTGCGTGCTTTTGTAAACCTTTTTGCATAGTTAGTGAACAGTGACATGGGAAGGCCGATGAAATGGGACAGTATGGTGAAGCAGTTGGGAGACAAAATGGCAGATAGTAGAATAGATTGCACTCAAGATAGATCGAGAAGGATGAGGCTGAAACTTGTGGTAGGGGCCCACAGTGTTATTTATGCATATCTTGATATTTTTCTCCCTTGGCTGTGAGGTTTTCTTCATAATTTAATTTACTTATTTAAATGTGCTTGTGGTATCTTTAGTTTCGATGCTATGATGTTGTATGGAAGAGGAATTCGCTGACACTGTTCTTGATTATAAAAGGTTTTATTATATCAAGTTTTCAGCATCATGACGAGTCCTGCAGAACCCAGAGAGTTACAGCCCAGAAATGCACTCGGCTAAGGGGTACGTTTAGGTAACATATTAGATAAAGTAAATAGATGTGAGTTGGCAAGTAAAGGTCCGTGTCCATCTAAGGGGCTCCAACACTACACATAAATTCATTGATATCACTGCGCTGAGAGGAAAATCATTAAACTTAGGTCACTAACACAGTGCTTATAATATCTCAGCACATTTGAGCTTTATACAGACTTTAACCTTATAGGCCCTTCAGATACCACATGCTCCTTAGATCTGAGGGTTATCTGAAGCTTCATATACTAATTCATGTAGATTTTGATAGATTATATGAAAGAAAAGCAGAGATCTGGGTATTAATTGGACGATTTCATCGTGACAGTGCATACATTTACTGTATAATACTACTGTAAATACACAATGCTAATGATAATGGTGCGGAGAAACCTAATTAAATATCACATCATCACAACTCAATCCAGCTGCCTTCTGTCTGTTGTACAATTCGTCCTTAAAGTGACAGTATGTATGACAGCAAGGCCACTTTAATGTCAAATCATAGCGAGGGGAAGGAACCTCCAGTATTCACAGGCAGAGACAGACTCTCCTTTTATTTTTGACACATGATGGGACTTACCAGACTCATCATGGGGCGCCATCCTTCCCATCATGCCTGTGGGCCCCCCAGCAGAGACACCATCTCATCTACAGTCATGATTGTCACCTCGTCCCTGCCCTTTCAATTAGATGCTCAATTTCACCCTTGTGTCCCACGGGAGTCACAACCACACCATCCGAGATTGGAATCCCCTAATCGTCACCCCCTCCTCATACATGCAGCTGGACCCTGCTCTCAGTCTCCATTCAGTTCTGCCTTTTCAGTGTGATAGAGGAGTATGTGACAGAACAGAGAACAATGAGCATGTAGAAGCTGCTAGACAACGCGCACAGGCCTTACACAGAGAAATGTCTCGATAACAGAGCTCTGCAGCAAATATCAAGCTAAAGTAATTTGCATCTTTTCAGGAGGAATTTAGCATCTTTTCAAAGGGAAATAAGAACAAGAATGAACAGAAAGGAGAAACTGTACAACAAATCATTTTTAAAGAGTTTTGTTTAAAATTCAGCGTGTGTTTTTTAGTCTGTCTTTCTGAAATACTCTCATGAATTTGGCATGCGTTTTGCCTCTACAGTTCAGCAAATGGGCTTTCACAGGAGAATGCTCCATGAATGCACCACTGGATTTATCCCAAAAAAATTATCCTGGTTAAAGCTCCCATGACTAAAGAGCGTCACAGGCTAAGGTGTTATTGTCCCTTTGGATTTGAGGAGCCGGAGTCATGAATTCATTGTACCCAAACCTTCAACAATCGCACTTTATGGCATAATGTTCTCTTTTGGCTTCCGCTTATGTCCCATTTCTCATTTCATGTCCTTATCCGGAACCAAGAGAAATCAATTATTCATTGAGACACTGAGACTTTATGATAAACTGTGCATGCAATGTGTATTTGCTGCTGGGATGTTTTTGAATTCTCTTAGTGTACAGAAATATGTTGTTGACTACATCCTGGAGGACTCTATAAAGAAATGGGATTGAAGAGACATCTAGTGGTTGTAAAGTACATAGAACCACTCAGCATCAAATTTGTCCCACCAATATTTGGTGCCATTTTTGTTCCTGGAAAAGATACACTAGTTTCTGGCTATTTGATTACAAATTAGTATTCGATTGGGAGGATAGTTTTTAGTAATCTTTGCACTTCACACCATTTGGTAAAGTCTATGAGCTCTACACAGGATTAGCATTAAAAGGGATACAAAAATGACTCTTTATAACAAACTTTAACAAATATCCCACTTCAAGCAACTGGCGTGCGAGTGACCGTCCACATCTCTTCTTTAGGAGGTGGAAAACTACCGTTCAGCCATGAGTAAGATGGCAGAAGACATCATAGTGCTGAGGACACAGGTGGTGACGTTGGAGTCAGAAAACAGCCAGCTCCACACTGATCTGTCTCTGCAGCAGGACCTTGGCCGAGACCTGTTGGATGACACCGACATCGACGTCATGACTAAGGCTGAGATTGCTGACCGTATAGGTAAGCCACAGCAGAACACTATGGTTAAATTACTTAACCAAAAATTATCTATTCATTAGCATCCTGTGTTAAAATGACCCTGAACCAAAACCATGCAACAGCTATAATTGACATAATTCTTATATTTTCAATCTTACAATTACAATATTGTTATTAATATTTCACCATTGCACTGAACTGCCTTGCACTATATTTATATTTTAAATCTTAAATCTCAGACTATATTGCACTATTCCTTCCCTCTCTTCAATTGTTATTGTATATTTTTTGTAAATTTCTATTATATATTATATTGTATTGTTATACTTTTAACTTTTTTTTATATTCTCACTGTCCTTTCTGTTTTTATTCTTATATGTTAAGTGTGTGTTAAGTGTGTGTCTGAGAGCAAAGATTAACCGGAGTCAAATTCCTTGTTTGTTTGCACAAACCTGGCCAATAAAGCTGATTCTGATTCTGATTCTGATTCTGATTCATGCTCAGCAGAAGTTCACATTTCAAAAAGTTTATTTTCCAGCCAGCAGTTGTTGAACCTTCAGTCCATGTTGTTATGGATTTAAGGGCATTTAATTGGCAGACGAAGTTGTGATGGTGGAAGGTGGCTCACTGTGTGTTTGCTAATCCTTGTTAGTGTCTATTTCCAAGCAGACTGTGCCGTTTCGTGATAAGGCAGCTCATTTAGGCCACGGACCCTGATAAGCTCTGTGGGTAGTACATCCCTTATCTCCTGAAGGACAGTTTGTGACCCTCAGTGAAAGGATGTTCCTGAAGGTCTCTCTGCTGGCATCAATGCGTCCAGATTTAAGTCCCATCCAACAGAAAATCCATTCCATTTCAAAAGCTTTATTGATGGGATCATTATTTTTCAAATGTCTAAGCCTCAGAACTAAATTTGAAAAGTCATTGAAACTTTAGTTTCGTACTTTACAGATCAAATGCTAAGTCTCATTATAGATCAATTTAGCTTTCCTTTTCTGATTTCAACATATGAATGTAGCCAAAAAAACCGCACATTCCTATGCCTATAAAGGTCTTAACAAATAACAGTCACGTGTATCATTACCAAGATTTATGCTCCTGTGTATAATTTGTCTCCCTGGTTTTTTTTAAGCCTCTCTGAAATTGAAGCTGGCCAGTGAGATTAGTAAGGCTGCCTCTCAAAGGGACAGGATCCAACAGCTGCAGAATGACCTGATCAAGGTCAGAAGATACATGTTGCACTTATAAAACTTAATAATTCACATCAGTGTATATGTAGAGTGTATATAGTTTTCCAATTTTGTGTGCGTTGTGCAGAAGAATGACAGTGAGAAGGAGCTACTAAATCTTCAGAGAGTTCACCAGCAGCAACAGGAGGATCTTCAGCGCCACCAGAGTTGCTTGGCAAAAATAGCAACATTGGAGGCCACAGTGAAACAGCAGGAAAAGGTGCAACTACAATGTATACATACTGTATATGTATCACAACAAGGTAATGCTTATTTCTATAAATAACAGCTTGAAATGTATGTTAGGATAATATCCTGTGTACTTGTGCCTTGCCATTTTTCCAGGTCATTGAGAAGATGGAGAAAGCATTAGATGGCAAACTCATAGAGAAGATTAAGCCGAGTGGTGACAAAAGGGTGGGGGTGAAAAAGCAAAAAGGTACTGTAGGTGGACTGTAGGTGAAGTGAAGGAACAATATGTTTTCACAAAAAAAAAAAAAAAAAAGAAAACATTTGCAGAAGCCAGAACATCTCTTCATGCTGTGTAGGTGAGACTGACCACAGAAAGGAAGAGACAGAGTCGGCCCTGGCAGCAGAAAACACTCGTCTCAGAGAAGACTTGGAGCGGATTCGCCAGCAGCCTGCCTCAGTCATTATACAGCAGTCAGCACAGGTACACCTACACAGGTATACTTCAGGCCGGTATTCACCAGTGTGATGTGACGATTCTGCAAAACTCATCATATTACAGAGGACTGACCACAGCTTAGATCATACATTTTATTGTACTACCCAAATATCTTGCAGTTACTGAAATCTCAAATTGTTGTATGCTATGCTCCCCTCAGACAAAAGAAACTGTGCCACTCAAGGAGCGACTGAGTTTACTTAATAAACTGGAGAGGGCTGAGGCAAGAGTCCAAATACTGGAGGCTCAGGTGAAAATACAAAAGAAAAGTGATACTCTATTTGCTTCATAGACTTAATGAGTCACTGGTCATGTTTTCCTTCACGGTGAAGTGGATGTTTTGCTTTTGTTTTTATGTATTACAGCTGGAGGAGAACTCTAAATTATGGGGGAGACAGAAACAAGAAATGTTGACCAAACTGAGTGAGCACAGGCATGGCTTTGTCCGGACGTCCACCACAATCCTTCATAATGTTCCTTCGGTCAGTGCAGATGGCTTTCATTTTACATAACACATACTGTACGAAATTCTTTTATTTGACATGGAGTAATTTCTGCTTCTTACAGAGGTCTGTATCAGAGTCATTGTATCAGCAAAGTAGACAGAGGAAGCAGAAGCCCGTAAAATGACCTGCAAATGAACTACTGAACTGTAGACCAAGACTAAACATTCACACACAGTTTTCTTTGATTTAATGTTCAATATAAGATATTTTCACCAATTAATATATTTAGATATTAAAATATGTAATAAAATGATATATTACAAGACATATTTTGAATCAGTTGTATTGTTTTATTCATCCCTGGTAGATATTTTTCACAACACTTTAACCATATGCACGTTGAATAAAGCATCTGTACATTCCAGAGTACACATTTCCATCATTGTTCATAGTACTCACTATGTAATATACAATACATATATATTTTATTTAGTGTTTATTAGGGCTGTCAAAATAACACGTTCATTTCGATTAATTAATCTGAGAAAAAATAACGCGTTAAAAAAAACATAACGCAGATTAATCCATTCCATATTGACGTTTGACCCGGAGCCGTTCTAGCCACCATTCGACTGTAAAATGAAGGAGGGAGACGAGAATGTGCTACCTGCATCATTAATTGAAACATTTACTTCTTCCTGCCAACCATGGCTACCGAAATCTGGTGCCACTGATATGTCTGCGCTTCTCTCTGATGCTCTGAAGACGATACAGGCAACACAAACACCGCTGCACGTGACGCTCGACAGCAGCTAACTTTAGCCTACTGCTAGCTAGTAGCTGGATTAAACCATGGATGTATAAAGAGAACAACCATTAGCTATATCCATTATTACAGCTAGCTACATGACCTTGGGAGAACAGTCATGTGAACGGGCGGGCACAGTCCCGCGGCTCTGCCCATTATGCGCGTTCATCATGCCTAATTTAATAATTCTGGATTCGCTACTAGTGAATGTTAAAAATGTTAAAAACATGACGTTTTAAACAAGGACCCTTTAGTTGTTCGGGCTGGTAAGTTGATATACCCCGAAACAAATGATCCGCTGAAATACAGACGTTTCTTTCACCATGCAAAGTCTATGTAAAAAGTCTTTCTGGGCCATGGGGTGCAGTACCACCGTTATCCGCTAAGCCCATGGTGGCTTTTAGACATGGCGCTCTTCCTGGGGGCTTGGGCTTAAACACGGTTAAAATGCTGACAGCTAACGCTAAACGGTGTAAAGTTTGACTGTGTTTTACTGTAGAGGATTCAACACTGGTATGTAACAATCTGCAGCACAACACAGACTGTTACTGTTACAAACTGGTAAACTACAGCCTCGTGGTGCATTTGAAGTTATTGTAAATGTCCTTTTCCCATCTGGTGGTGGTTTGTGTCGTTCAACAGTAATTTACTAGTGAAATAAGTTATTGCTATTGTTAATTATTATTAAATCATTTAATTTTGACCATATGGCCTTCGCAATAAACAAGCCGTTCTTTAATGTCACCGACTGTTCTTTAGTACCCTTTTTTTTTCTTTTCTTTTTTACTTTCTTAAAAAGCATCGGTTCAGGCACCGTTAATTATGTATGCGATTAATTTCGATTAATTAATCACAGAGTATGTAATTAATTAGATTACATTTTTTAATCGATTGACAGCCCTAGTGTTTATATTGCGGTACTTTGTGAAGCCCTTTACAATTAACTGTGATAAAGGTCTATAGAAATGAGCTTGGCTTATCATGCACCACAATTTTTCTCTCAAATGCTGTTACTGACTAGTATGTAGAGGCTTCAAAGTCAATATTATAGGTTTCTCTGGTACGAGAATGAGCTCAAAGGTACTCTGCACTTCCACATGGCGCTGTTTCTCCACTCGGAAGTTCTCAAGCATCTACAAAGACAGAAGATAATGCACAGAGTTAATATGCTGTGTAAATGAGCCTCAGAATACAGTAAAAAAACACCTCTTTATTCTCTGTATATCTTACATGGATCAGGAAGATTTGCATCTCTGCCTCAGCTATTCTGCGTCCTAAACATTGACGGGGGCCGAAACCAAAGCTCAGGCTCCTGAAGTAGTGCTTCTCTGTCCTCAGCCAGCGGGAGGGCTGATACTGCTCCGGACGGAAAAACACTTTGGGGTCTCTGCCCATTGCATACAGTCCTAACTGGACCAGAGTCTAAACACAAACACATAAAAACACAAAAAGGATTTCTATAACAATGCTCAAATACAAAAACATATTTAGATGATTTATATTTTTAACTGCATCTTACGCCAGCTGGGATGTGGTAGTTTTGAATAATGATATCGTCTGCTATGTATCTTTGCAAGCTCACTGCAACCGGGTGTAACCTGAGGGATCAGAGTGAAAAATCTATATTAAGAACACTGATGCAAGTAGATGACAATTTGGTAAACTACAAAAGGTAATTTTCAGAACAACTATGTGTTAGTAATACTTATTATTGTACTTATTAAGTATGATTACAAATCTGAAAGAGGCAAACTATTTCCTAAACAATTAACATCTTTACAGTATCATTAATGAATTACATATCTGGCATCTGGCACCACCATTTTTTTTTTTTTACCTCAGTGTTTCCTTTAAAGCTCCTTTGACCAATGGAATCCGCTTCAGCATCTCCAGCATGTCTCCCTGGCTTTCAGCCCGAGCTGCAGCCACCTCTGCCCTCAGCTCCTCCTGGAGGTTGGGGTGCCTAGCTAGTTCATACAATGTCCACAGCAGTGTGACAGAAGTCTGAAACACGCAAACAGAAATAAGCAGAAAGACAAAAAAGTCTCAATCCGAAAAATAAAGTTTTTTTTTTTTTATGATTCTTCTTACCGTATCTACTCCTCCAGCCATTAGCTCAGTGATGCTGGCCTTGATGTCTTCAATGGACATTTTGTCCAGCATGAGCAGGCTAGCCAGGACTCCTGGGTATTTCTTTGAAGTGCCGGCTTCCTGACGTAACTTCCTGTAGATGTTGTGGATGCAGCGGTCCGCTGATGCACCAAAAGAATATAAATGAAATAAGTCACTGCAACATATACAGTGCAAACATAAACATAGATTTTCAAATAACAGAACTGAGAACATCATGGTGGCAATCAAAACAATACTAATAAAGTTCATCCAGGTTGTTTGTTCTAGTCCTACCTTGGCTGAATATCCCATCCCAAGCCTCCACATGGTCCCGCCACACCTTCGCTCCAATCTGCCTCAACAGAGCAGGAGGTATGTACAGCATGGGTGAGGTAGTCTTGAACATGAGGGTGATGCATTCAATGAAATGTTGAGCTTCAGGGTCGATGTAGTCCAGCATCAAACCCAGACGCTCCCCATACAGCACTGAGCTCACCGCTGTGTAGGACAGAGCAAACATGAGACAAAGACAAGCAATGTGGGAGAAAAACAGGGCACAGGCCTACACAGTGAGTGAAATAAATCATACTTGGATATCAAGAGAGTTAAAAGTCAGTCTTACACTCTAGTGCATATTTAAAGAGTTCTTGAGAGAGGTCAGTGGTCCATTGTTTCTGGCCACTTCGCTTTATCTTTTTGTGAACTCTGGCCACAAAATCCTGGCCCACTTCGTCCAGCAAAGGCACAAAGTTTTCCAGCGTCTTCGGGGAAATCACCTCCTTGTTGAGAATCACACGGTTTAATCTCCAGTCTTCTCCATCCCTGTGATAAGATTGGATTTTAACTTAATCTAGCTAGGAAACTAATAAGCAGTCTTAAAAAGTAAAGTAAAACCCTTGCTTCCATGAGTGTCAAAATATTGATAAAACAGAATTTAAACAGGTAGAAGGGGATAACAATAGCACATACTTAAGTAAAACTCCATATTTACGATTCCTGTAGTCTCTGTAAGATGTCCAGGCTTCAACTCTCAGCCTTTTAGGATAATGGCCCTCCGCTTTGAACAGGATAGCAGCATCTTCAGGATTGATGATATTTACGCTTTCATAATAACCTACTTTTTCTCTGACAAACAGGTCAGAGGAAAAAAAGGGGTGTAAATGTCATGTCAGTCGCTTGTTTCCAGAAAACATGACCTTGTGGATTGTTGGTCACAAATATTTCTCATGAACAAAAATGTTTATATTTAGAGAACAGAACAGAACATCATTCAAAGTCATTTGTTTTGTATACTTATGTTACTGTTTACTTAAGATAGACAGTAGACGATTAGTGCTAAGCAAACTGCTTTGCCTTTAGTACCTGTAAATGGGTCCAAAAGTGTTGAAGTTCTGCAACATTATGCGGTGAAGGTTTCTGAAGCCATCCAGTTTCCAAAAATTGTACAAGTTGGCCACCCCATTCTTCCACAGTCCAGGAATCTCACTGAAAGGCCTAACAATGCTGCTGCTGTCTGAGTACACCCGTTTGACCACTGGCATATTGCTGCTGCAGCGCACACCTGTTGTTGTCAGCTCTCCTATCCAGAACAGGGGCATCGTCACTGGGCTGCGCCACACACTCCACCTGGCCATCATGACAACAAAAATGCTCACTCTGCTCTACCTTCAGCCACTGCTCTGGCTCTCCCAGGGACATCTGGTGCAAAACAAGGAGGCTGGTCTTAATAGTCGCCCCCCCTTGCGGTTCTGAGCAAGGCTCTTAAGTTGAACTTTACAGTACATAGATAAGTACAGTATAAGTCAATGTACTTTTATGTTTTAATGTATTCACAATATACACTGCAGCTGGGTTAGGCAAAATAATTCTATCAATACTGTTAGACCCAATCTATAAACCAATAAATCAATAAACCCAAATGTTAACCCAATAGCTTAGTGTTTCATACTGATTGCTAAGTTTCTCAAGATAATTAGATCATGTCGGTCTTTGTTCCAAATGGTCAAGGGGGCAGCCCTGCTTTTGTCACACGGCAGGAAGAAACCTTTTGCCTATCCATCTTGGAGCCAACCCCTGCTGTCGTGCCGACTAGATTAGAACAAAAGAATGTTAATTCCTGTAGTTGGAAAGAAGTTGCATCCTCATTTTATCTATGACCGAGAGTAACCTAAGAATTCCGAAGTACGCCCTCCTTATTTGGGCGACGAAGAAAACCAATGAGATGCGCCCAACATGCCACCGTGCCATCGAAAGACCAATGGGAATGGTTTTAATCCACGTGGGGAAAAGGAACCGCCCACACGTCCAAGAGAATATAGTAAACAAGCGGAGGGTCGTTAGGGACTGTAAAATGTGAATCCACAAGGGAGAAGCATCTTTTCAGTCCGCTGCAAAGTAAAACTTGTTTTTGTCATGTCATTTTCTTATTAAATATTTTTGTTAATCTTCATTGGACCAAGCCTCTCTTTTCTCGCTCAAGAAAACACAAGTTACTTACTAAATATTTTATCGTGCATCATAGCACCCTGCAATCTTCTGTGTATAAAAAGTGACTAAACTATGCCAACTGACCTTAGGCCTCATGCCCTTCAGAAAGTTTGTTGTCTGTGTAAACAAGCATTTGCTTTGATTTGTGAAGAAAGACAAGGCCATAACAGAAACTCAGTTCATGACAAATGTAATTAATGTATACATTAAAAGAATGTACTGTACATTTAAAGTTAAAGATTCAAAAAATAGGTACACAAATGCTACTATGAACGCTATTTCTTAAGTAGCTTTATGAGTTCTTCCAGCTTCATGGCAGTCTTAATATCTCCCTGGATTGTGAGTCTGCCACTGGTGTAAGCAGCAAATGGTTGAAGCCTGCCCTGGAACATGGCCAGAAGGTCGCTGTCACTCATGCTCAGTGTCACATCTGGCTGTCCGCACAAGGACCCTGATCCAGCTGCACCGCTACCTACAGAACACACACAGAGCAATGGAGATATTTGATATTTATCTAACTGTACTTTTATTTCTATTTACCACAAACATTTGAGCATTATTAGACAGATTTAGCACAACTTGCATTCAGTTACTGGATTTCTCTCAATGAGAATTTTAAATAATAATCATTGTGGCATGTTTAGAGCAATTTATGAACCATCACCTTGGCTCAAATCCACGTAGTAACTGTGATGCTGTCCGTCTTCCAAGCTTATGTCAAACTGGAAGCAGGCCCCAATCTGGTGGACCAACGTTTCAGAGAGCAGGAGCTTGACCCCACCAAGCAGTTCTTCAACAGAACCTGGTGTGGCCACAGCTGCCTGAGGGGCACTGCTGAGCTCATCTGTAAAGGTGATGCTGTCATCTGAAGAGAAAAAGCCACAGATGTATTTTACAACATTATCAGGATGGGTACATGTTGTACGAAAACAGGTATGTGCGTGTGACGCCATACCTTGTTGAGGCTGTGAAATGCCACTTTGGCCCAGAAAGTGCATGGCCAACTGCTGAATGGGGCCAGTGAGGCCTGTGAGGCCTTCCAGTCCAGGCACAGATGGAGGCATGATGAAGGGTCCAGAGGGGCCTCCCTCTGGTGCTTTTAGTAGAGATCCCAGGGTAAGCTCTACCCTGTCCACTTCCAGCCCCCAGGGACGAGTCATCTCATTTATGTCCATCTGTACAGAGCAATAAAGGATGTAAGTTTGATGTGATACAGTGAAAAGCCAGAAGAGAGTAGGTCCAGTGTAGTCTCACCCCAAGATATTCTCCAAGTTTAACTCTCTCAGTTTGGATCTCCTTGAAAGTCTTCTTGGCAAGGCTGTAGGTCAAAGCCTTCTGTGCCGTCATCCTGGTTGAGGCGTTCAGGTCCTGGACTGATAGTACTGACATGACGGGGCTCCAGATCCTGAACTGAATGTCTGCTCCCACTGACAACACCCCGCCATCCAGAGTAGTCACCTACAGTAGCAGAATTACAGTTTATACGAGTGCTGGACACCTTTGTCCACATTTGTCACAATTTAAAGAATATAGAGACAGCTTCTCTTCTCTTCATTCTTAAAGCTGGTATTGACTGAAGTAATATGCACTGTGTAAAGTTGAATATACAATTGACCAATGCTGACCGCTCAGAAGGAGAGTTTTGAAACAGAGTGACATGAGCTTGACACATTGGCTTTATCGAAATGCAGTGAAGCATTTCAGTGATGGGGCTGTGGCTACTTTCCTAAAAATGCACAAGGAAAGGTTAATTTAAAAAAAAAAAAATAAAAAATGTTGCCATCAGACATGCCATTTGCATCTAATTTTTAAGTTTATAGGGGCAAAGACACAAGACTAAAAACAAAACATTCAACACACACAAAAGATTTGCTGTTGGCATTAAAACATTTTCAAATAAAGCGCAGGCAGCAAGAGGTGTCATCTCTAGTATCAACAAATGTGCTGTCACATACTATTTAGAGTTCTCTCAGTACGAGTGTACTTTCTTCAGTTTCACACTGATCAACAGTGCACCAAGAGTGTCACCTGTAGGACAAAGTAATCATTCCACCTATTCATACTGGCCACTAAGAGATTTTAACGGACGTGACGGGGAAGTCCTCCTTCTGTGCAAAAATGTATTAAAATGTTTATCTGAAGCTTATGACTGACTATTATTTTAAAGCAGAATTGAAAATGTGTGAACCTATCCTTAAGTTTGGTTAGTAAAGACTTCATGTAACAACCTGTCGGAGAATGTGAGGGAAACTACTCCAAAACAGCTGTTTTTTTTCATTTTTCAGTGTTTCAGCATGTAAGGACTTGAACAAGTTGCCCATCACGACAGCTCACTAATTATAAACTCATTAAAGTGGTTTACCTGGCAAGGAGGAATGTTGAAAGCACGGGTGCGCAGGTCTACTCTCTGCCACTGATCAATGAGTGGCAGCACAAGGACAATACCTGGACCCTTTGGAGGACCAACTCGACCCAGACGAAACACTACTATCCTCTGGTAGTTAGGCACCGCCTACGAACAAAATGAGTCACAGTGGGTTGTTTTAATTCCTAACAAGTGAGTGAACGTGCTGTGGGGGTAACTGATGACAGATCATTTCAGCTTACTTTCAGTACAAACCATCCTGTTATAGGAAATGTTATAAAGGTGCCGATGTAGACAAGGAAGACGACAATCAGGTTGCACATCCAGGACAGCCATCCTTGGGAGGTATCTTTAAGAAAAGAAACAAACAATATAAAACTCAGTCTTTAGTAAACCAGCTTTCTTTCTAAAGTCTAAGATCGATTTGGGATTGGAGACTACACAAATTAACAGAAAGCTGGGGGTGTGGAGTTTTGAAAGACGTGGTTTTACCAGACAGAAAGGGCCTAACATGCTATTAAATTGCATTTTTGGAAGTAGATCCAGTGTTTTTGGAGCTTGACTCATAGGGACTACATTTCAGGTTACACTCTCTAATTTTACCCATTGTGGTTTTTATCTGTCTCATGCAAGTCCTCCAACATTTATTAAGTACATGTTCAATGCTATGTAGCGTGATGGGTTTTGGCATTTGTTCTATATTAATTAAATGCTTTATGCATTTTATTTTATTTTATGTTCAAAGTCTGTGCGTGTATATTGTCTTTTCCCTAGGTGCAATACAAAGTTCCCTTGAAGACAATAAAGTTAAAGGAAACGTTGAAACAAAAAACATGATGGGCTAGGCAGTAATAAGACTTTGACAGCATAGTATTGATCATGAATGGCAAACCACTCCGTCCAAAAAACCATAGCTCCCATAGTTAATGTTAGCTCCCTACCAGCGAAGTTGTTTTCAGAGACATTGGGGATGTTGTCAAATGAAAACCCTTTGTGGTAGCCGCGCTGTGTGAAGCTGTCAGTGTCCACGAACAAGCCAGGAGTCCTCGGACAAGTGGACTCCCTCTGAGGGAGCGGCTGATACGACTTGGTAAACATTGTTAGGTAAAACAACTGTTATTTCTTATTTGAAGCGACTTCATATTCATTATCAGTCTCCGCTGCAGTTGTTGTTGTTGTTGAATGCAGGACGCTCTATCTCACGCATTATGCTAGCTAACAAGCTAGCGTTCTTCCGTGTTTTCTGTCCAGTTCTTCCGTGTTTTCTGTCCAGTTCTTCTTCTCTATGTTTCTTCTTCTCTATGTTTCTTCTTCTCTATGTTTCTTCTTCTTCTTCTTCTTCTTCTTCTTCTTCTTCTTCTTCTTCTTCTTCTTCTTCTTCTTCTTCTTCTTCTTCTTCTTCTTCTCTTATTTAATGGCGGATCGCAAACAACTTTTAGGTGCATACCGCCACCTACTGTGCTGGAGTGTGTATCATCATGTCATTTTACAATTATTTTAAATTCTACTCAACAACCCTGCAGCTTTTAAAAATTTAAATAACGCCTTCCTGGTGATCCTGATCTCCTGTCCCTCCCCTTCTGATCTCAGTATCCCTATCAGAGTCCACTCCCGCCCTGCCTCCTGAACCTTATCTTTAAACACCTGTCTTTCCACCTCATGCAATGTGCAATACAATATTATATGTTCAGCATTTTCTTTAAACCCACAGTTTCCACAGTCCTCACTATTCCTTTTCCCCATTAAAAACAAGGTGCCATTCAGTCCTGTGTGATCCACCCTGAGTCTTGTCATTATAATTTCCTCCCTCCTGGTCCTTTGCGTATAATTCTTTATACTGACAGATTTTTGTATTTCATAATATCTCCTTCCTTTTCTGTCATCCTCCCACCATTTCTGCCATATTTCAAGGCCTTTCTTCTTAACCATCGTATTCATCAGTAAATGGGCTCATTACCGCCACCTAACGTTACTGTAGCCCAACTTGAGTTTACATTCCAGGACAGGACACAGCCCCACGTTGATAATCCCATAGATATGGATACACTTTTATCTCTCACGGTCTCTCGTTTCTGATATTTTTGCAGTCAGATGTTATTGTACTGGCACCATGGAAAGTTCTGTTTTTTGTATGATCTGTAGCAATTATAAATATTGTCATGTTGTCATCTTAGATCCCGATCAGTAGGCCTATTGGATTTTATTGGATATCGAAAAGAAAAAAGGATTACTTGTTACTCCTTTTTTGACAAACACATAACAAACATTTGATAAGGAACACCAAAAATACATGTGTAAGAGCTTTCTGGTTTCTAAATTACCTCAAACGTTTGTTATTTCTGTACTGAAATTTCTTGTTACATTTTGGCTGACATATAGGCTACACCAATATATATATATATATATATATATATATATATATATATATATATATATATATATATATATATGTGTGTGTGTGTGTGTGTGTGTGTGTGTGTGTGTTAGCCATTATGGTGTAGTGGTCAGGCTCTAAATCATATTAATAAAAAGACCAGATATTCTGTATTGTGTCTGTTCTATGTAGCATCTTTTTGTAATATGTCTTGTGTTATGTGTTCTCTTCTGTTTCTGTAAAACCAGATAAAGAATGGAAAACATGACCAAATATGAACAAACTTGTAAAATACACATTTTTAATTTTTATTTAGAATAAATACTTACATTGAAAACAAAATATATTCATAATCATATTGTAATAAAGAAATGCATATCCTTCAAACTCAGCACCTACACTAAACATTGTGATGTCTGTGGTTCTTCATGACAAAATTGTAATACTAAATCATGTAATACCACTGAACAAAACCTGTATTTTTATTTAATTAGAATGCCATAAACTTTAGTGGGTCTTTTTTACAACAGGCTTTTTGACCTATTGTGGGAAAACATTTCCTTCTGTGATATTTCAAAATGTCTTCAGTGAAAAAAAGGGCTGTTATCTTGAAGTCATAACCAGAATATGTGAAACAAACAACCAGAAAATGTGTTGCTTGAGGGTCGGTTTATTATGTTTTCCTTGCAGGTGTCGTTCAGCTACCCTGTGTGCTTGTTTTAGTTAGTGTCTTAGTTTTTGAACATGTCACACAGCAGCTTCTCCATGGGTGTGCTGCCAATGGTCCTGTGAAAGAACAGCTTCTCTATTTTCTCAGAGCTCACAAAATGGAGGGATGGCAGCAGAAGTAACAGTCTCCCAAACCTTGATGGACAAGAACCAAGGAGAGTGAACTTTATGTTTCTATTTAGGCTTTTATATGACAAACTTTTGAAGATCTCAGTGTCAGAGAGAGAGTTACAGCAGGTTTACCTGGCACTTTGGCTGGGGTATTCTGAGTGGATGTGCTGACTTAACAACACCTGTGACTGGTCCTGCAGATTCTCCACCTGCTCTGGGTCTTTGAGGCTGCGTGTCTCTGCAAATCAAACAGCATGACATTAGTTACAATGTCAATTCAATAACAAATGCATATTGCTGAAGGAATAACTCCTTACCTGGCTTGAACAGTACAATGGCTTTCAGGCAGGCAAACTCAGTAGGGTCAACAGCCAGGGCCTTAAAGCGATTTAAGACCTCTTCCAGAATGCGCAGGTCAGCTGTGGGGACACTGATCTTGGCCTGCTGTGTGGGAGAAAGGTCTGGCAGAGACAGAAGAGGACAGCTGTCCATGGGCAGGGACCACTGGATGGCACACAAGAGGAACATCTCACTCCAAGCTTCCTCAAGGAGAATCACCTGAGGATGTCACAGGAATGCATGTTATCAGTCTCACACATGATTTATGTATGTGTAAATCAGTTCAGCTTGTCAGTCAGTTTCACCTGGTCTCGAAATGGCAAGTGAGCAAAAACAGGCAAATTTTTTGCCCACTTGACAGACATGAAGAGGAGTCGTGCCGATGTCTCGTATATACTCTCTGAACAGCTGGAGGCGTACGGGGAGACACGACAGTCAGAGGGAGTCCGATCTCTCTCTGAATCATTGGTGGTCACATCAATATTTTCCTCCACTATGCATTAGAAAAAGAGAGCCACACAAACGTTGAGGCTATTGGGAGTACAATACTGCAAGTTTAAATGCATCATTACAATTCAGATAAGACAATTCTAAATTTCTGTAGCTCATTGTATCATCAACAAAGGCAAACTCCACTTATCTAGGCTACTTGCCTACATAGTAAGTAGCCCAACCAAACATTATAAAGTGTATTTTTAAAACACCCATCTAATTGGGTACTAGTTGTGTCAGCCTTCTGGCATATGATCTCACCGTCCTCAGGCTCCAGTTTTGAACAGGTCTCTGCAGTCAGCAGGCTGACCATAAAGCGGTGGACAGTATTGGGGTTGCTGCAGGGCTGTATGGTAGCAGAGGTGGTGACGGAGGAAGTGATCAGAGGTCTGCAGATGACTGATGAGTAGGTGGCAGAGGAAGTGATGTCCTGTGTGGTGGCCAGGTGCTCCTTTTTAGTGGCCACACTTATAGAGTCTAGACTGACATGTGCTGTGCTTCGAGGCTGCCGCTCATTCTGCACAGCTGCCAAAAGCACAAGTAAATAATATATAATGTGTAAACAGTCAAGGCTTTAGATCATTTGTACTATGACAGCAATGATATAATATAATCTACACAGTCAATTTATTCCGATTTTTCTCACCATCTTTGTTCATGCCAGCTTGGAGACACTTCTTTAGTCGACAAGCTTGGCATTGGTTCCGATGAGCCTTGTCAACAGGGCACCTGCCAGTTCCAGCCTGACACCTGTGATATTGACAAAAAAAAAAATGTAAGAATTCTGAGTAAAGATAAGTACTATGTTGAAATACAAATAATGAATTGTTACACTTGTTGTATTTGTCCATTATACACACAAGGTAATTCTGATTGCCCTTTTAGACAGAATTTTGCTCACCTGTAAATGAGTCTTCGTCTCACACTGCGCTTGAAGAAGCCACTGCAGCCGTTGCAGGCATAGATACCATAGTGTTTACCACTGCTTGAATCGGAACACACTTTACAAAGCAGGCCATGGTCAAGTGCTTTATCTGGGACTGTACAGATGGGTACAGATGGCAGAAATAAATACTTTTTCCACACTCTTTTAAGGATCAACAGACAACTTAATTGTACAGATTATATACGCAGTAGTACACACAACTATTATGGACATTGTTATTCTAACATAATTGTTTTTTTTTGTCATTGTTTAGCACCTTTGTTAGATCTTTCATATCACAACAAGTATTGGCTCACCTGCTTGAGGTCCATCTGTGAAGTCATTAGACATGTCAGAAGAAAACATGTTAATTTTGCTCATGTGGTCCTCCATTTTGAGATGTGTAATTTCTAAACTTTACGTAATCAACTGTTTTTAGATGATTACTCCCAGACGTATTTCCTCTTCTTTATAAAGTACTACTTGTGAAGTTGCCAAGCTGGATCAAAGTATTTTCTTTATGTGAAGTGTTGACCCATGGCAATGCCCCCAAAACACAAAAGACATAGAATTTGTAGTTCTTTCTACTAAAGCTTGTAGTTAAAGCCTAATTTCTTCAGAGGTCATCAGAGTGTTACTCCAGGAATGCTCGATGATATGGATCCAGTGCTGTTGTCCATTCTCTGGTTGTTTCTAATGTAATGGGGGTCAATAGAGTCACTACTTGTCTTCTTCTTTCTTTCTCTCTGCCAGAATGAGTGCGAGCCTGAGTCGTCAGGGGGCTTTCTGAAAGAAGACAAGGAGATTAGAGCCAGGCGCTGTGTAAGCAAATGTTGATTTGTCATCCTCTTAATCTTTACCATCCATAAGGGTAAATCAATCAGTCACACCACTTACAGGCATAACTGCATTCAACAAAGGTGACTGACTACTGAAAAAGAATTGGAAAATAATATGTTTTACTTCTCACCTACACAACTTTCAAATGACTTCTGAAATGTGGCTGCTGCATGGTAAAGATCCCCTGTGTCAATGCATTGCAAACTGTAATCAACATTGTTTAAATGATTCCCTTTTCGGTCTTTACTTTGAATGCCTTTCAATACAAACATAACTCCCAGCAATAGATTTATCATGACACTTCTACTAACACTAATGAAGAAGAAGATATTGCTTCTTTTTTTAATCAGTCGCTACATTCTGCTAACTAGTTAATTTGTTACTGGGAGCCATTTTGCTTAGTATTTCTGCTTAAGTGCCATTTTGTAGTGCTATTTAACATTGTGTGTGTGTGTGTGTGTGTGTGTGTGTGTGTGTGTGTGTGTGTGTGTGTGTGTGTGTGTGTGTGTCTCCTGTGTAACATATATATTTAATAACATGTATTCATTATTTTTTACAAGATAATATATGTTTACAAGCAAATGTGTTATTGTAAATCTGACCACAATAGTCCACTACTACAGCAAGTGACTTGAGAAATCAGAAAAGGATTTATTGCCAAGTAAGTAACACTTGCCTTGGTTGTTGGTGCATAACATAAACATATTAAACATTAATATACAACAAACAAACAATAAATACAGTAAGAAATATTTACATATAACTGTTTAACATTAAGAAAAAAAGAGGTATTAGAAGTTGACAACTAGAACTAGTCAACAAGTGAACTAATCAAGTAGACACAAAACATTGCAATATGAATTATTTGTCCCACTCCTAGTACACATATGTTTCTCAGCTTCCTGTTAATAGGGTAGCCTTACACTCTGCACCATATTGGCCCTGTCGATGACACTAATGGCTTCAGGAGAATACAGCCACCCCAAATCAGTAAAGTAGCTTAACCTTCCATGAAATGTGGTCTCCTTCTATGAGGGGGATCACTAAAGGGGGTGATGAGAAGAAAAACAATTAGTGCAGAGATTGAAAGAGCAGCAACAAGTTGACCCTTAATTCCATTCTTCTGCCATATGGTGACTGCTCTCTGGAGCCTCCGTCTGCCTAATTAGTAATCCAAGTGCAATTTACTGTTATTGCAAGTGCACAACTCCTTGAATCACTAATGTTCTCACTTGTCCTCACTTTAAGGTATAAGACAGTGACTGGTGGAAAGAAATGTTTTTCTGTACAGGTCTGTCAAGCTACACTGATTTAGCCATTATTGCATATAGCTAATGACAAAGTTCAGCTCTTTAATCAGATCAAATGTAGCAGAGACACTAAAGGTACTGATGGGGCTGCCTGCCATGTCCACAGAATGATTTCTGTAATCCATATTAAGTCACTCTTGATTTTAGAAAAACAATGTGGTATTGAAAACAGAGCTCTTTCTGTTGGCCTAAACTGGTGTATAAAAGGATTACAAACTAGCTGCAGGCTACGAGGGCTATGCACACAGCTGTTTGAACTCAAAACCTGTTGTCTGAATACGTTTTATAATCCTGAAAGAAGGACAACACAGGTTAGATTTGGGGTCTCAAAGGCTCCAATTGTGTGTGTACATGTTATAATAGGATGCAGTGAATTAGCTTTATATTATGCAACTCAGTAATACAAGTGGAAAAATTGACTGCAGGGGTGCAATAGTAATTTATTTTATTCTCCTCATTGTGTATTTTGTTTAAAGTTGTTGTAATGCATGTTATTTGCAATTTGTTTTATTATTTATTATGTAAAGCACTGTGTTTTAAAGGTGCTATAAAAACTTGCCTTGCTTTGCCTTGTGTACACAAAACAAACCATTTGACTAGCTTACATGCCCAAAGCAAATTAACCTGCCACAGTTTATACACTATACACACCCTCCGACGCCAACAGGCCTGGTAGCTGGATGTAAAACTAGTTTAAACCATTTTAAACAATTTCACTTCCTAACTTGGACATGACAAACAGTTTGGGAAGTTTATACACACTCTACACAGAATGTGGTCCACAACACATTTGCATTTACACTACACTACATGTTTATATACCATCTAAACCTACTCTGTGAATAAGCCTAAAATACATATTTATACTGACCTAAGCAGTACTGAGCATGGTAATCTGGAGTCTCATATCAGATTACATAACACAGGTATTACTGTGCTCACATGTCAGGGGTGAGCTGATTATCATGTTCATCACACTAGGAGACAGGAAATGAACATGTAAGGTGCATGCTCAAAGGTCATTTTTGAGACCTCTTTAAATGTGAAAGATGGTGAAATGTGTCTGTGATCGCTGATAATAACTTTACGCTGATATTATGTATCACCTAAGCAAAGCATAACTTTAAATATTTCCATAAAAGTGAAACCTATAGTCTTTTCTGTCTTTTCTTGACTCTCCAGTTGTTGACACAGGTAAGATGCTGCTGCCATCAGCAAAGTGCTGCTTTGAGGTTTTGCCTGGCAGGGATAACTGTCACGTTTCTTCACTCCTCAGCCCTGTGATTGTTGGGCAGATGCAGCCAATCTTTAGCAGCCTGCTGCCATGAGCCAACTGGATGATTATGTGTTTAGTGGGAACATTTATGATGACAGAGCCCTGCAGGTGATTGAACATGTGTCACAAGTAAAACCCTAGCTCAATTGCTTGGCAGATCAGACTGATCAGATAGCTTTTTATTAGTTTAAGAGTCATTACCTTTATACATATTAGGAGTTTTAAATAATTGTGGTTGTAGTCAGTTGCATTGCATCAAATATTAAAAGCACATGCACTGCAGCAAGCACACATGTGCAGGACATTTTTCTTGTCCTTCAGAGGATGCCCTTGAACACTAGATCTTTGTATCAGTCTAAGCAGCTTTTTTTCTATAATCTCCTTGAATGACAGCTATTGTCAAAGAGTGAGATTAATTTTTAAAGTTGTTGGCATTGCACACGGAGCAGATGCCTCAAGTTGCAAAGACATAAAAGTCATACTTGATTTTGTTTTTTTTTTGTTTTTAATCTAATAATGAGCTTTAAACCATAAATCAATCTACATTTAGGACTATGATACAACGTTTGGCATCAAAAAACAGACAAAACTGGACAAAAATCTCATCAAAATAAACTTTTGTTGTATAAACTGTAAAACTGTTTTTGTATAAACCTAAAATGCAAGTTACCAATTTCTATTGAATACAGGCAGTAAAATGTCCTGGCAGGATAATCTTATGCCTGCTCTGTTGTAACAGCATAAACTTCTGTTATACTGCACTCAGCATGTCTGATGTCTCTGATTTTAAGTAGCTGCAGAGAATGGTTAACCAAGCTTGCATGGTTAAGCTTTGTAGGTTCACCTCAGCAATTCATGTGGTCACCCCCAAGTCAGATGAAGTGGAAGGATTGAGGTGTCAGCACTATGGCTACCAGGGATTGCCCCGCCTTGCCATATGCTGCCACTCCTGTAATCCACACAATGAGAAAATCAGTTGTTTCAGTCTGTATCAAAGTCATGCCAGCTCAATTCAACAGGCAAATCCACATCAGGGAGAGAAAAGCCATGTTATTGCTGACAAAGGAACTGAGAAGCTTATTTGGTTATGTCCTGTAAATAAAAGCATGTATGTTTAGCATATACTGTTAACAAAACACTCAAAAGAAATTAATGGAAATTTTAGAGTCAATTATCACTGACATGATTACATTGTTTCAAACTTGAAATTATTTTCGAACAGTTAATTAAATAATTTTGTCACACCATTATCCATTGCCTTGTTTTTAGTTTTTTAGATTATGTTTTAGGTATTTTTAGGCCTTTATTTTTATAGGACAGCTGAAGACATGAAAGGGAGAGAGAGGGGGAATTACATGCAGCAAACGGCGGCAGGTCGGAGTTGAACCCGCTGCCGCTGCGTCGAGGAGTAAACCTCTACATATGGGCGCGTTCTCTACCAGGTGAGGTACCCAGGCACCCGCCTTGTTTTTTGTGTTGGCTTTTGATATTCTGAATAAATATCAAAAAGAGAGCCTGACATGCTTCAAAACTCTAGTACAGCAACATTTTAAGTTTGAAATAATGTATCATATTCAGTCTACTCTCAGTTATAGAAACGTAATAAAGTTAGCACAACTCGAGAATTTAAAAGCACAGCTCGCATCCTAGAGGTCCTGTAAGTGCACACCAATCAAAATGCATTTGCTCATTTATAGAGGTAACAGGAGGACGCTTCATGTAGCCAATCAAAAATTAAGATAATTTGGCCATTTGACTCAGTGGTCACAGCCTTCTCGTTTAAGCTGTCCTGGTCGAAGTCACTGAAAACTAGCCAAACATTGGGGGTCCCTGGGAAGTTGGTCTCTGGGAGACAGACGCCCTTTGACTGTGTCATAAAAGTATGCTCACAGGCGATGAAATCCGAGCTGAGTAAACCAACAGCTGAGACTGGAACATATATAGACTTACATATAACAGTACAGTTACAGTAATAAGATCATTTGGGTCATATCCATCGTTAATTTAGATCCGGTTTGGTTTCCCTTACATCTGCTCAAAACAGTGTGGGGGGAAAACAGATCAATATGTGTATTTATGTATCCCAAAAAAGTTGGCACAATAAGAAGTGTTGAGCAATTTTAAAGCTCCAAAAACAGTTCCCGAATGTAGGATCTGCTCTCCATGATTAAAACCAAAGTCTTCTGAAGCCAAGTGCCTCAGGCCTATTTCACCTAGTGACCACAGAATTAGTCTTTTGCACAGATGTTTTGTTTTTCTCATTTATATGAATGAATTTATCCTGAATGTGAGATTTCCTGTTAAACCAGGATGGAGAGATGGAGCATGACATGAAGTGAAGTGAAACTTTTGATCCAGCAAGATATCAGAAAGACTTTTATTTAAGTATTTGTAGTTGTTCTTCTATTTGATAAGGGATGGAATTATCAAACAAAACTGTGATTGACTACCAATTGTGCAAGTATCTGAAGTAATGTGAGTAGAAGTTCCCTGAAACCACTGCAGATTTAATTTATTTGATTATTAAACAGTTTAAACTCTCCAAGATGCATTGTAGAAAATGAGTAAAATAGACTCAATCATAGTGGCGCAGTAGATCTATTTACATATTAATTAATTGAAATCATGATTACATGTATACTCTGACAGGTAAATAATTACAACTGTTAGATTAAATTATCTAGAGTTCAATATTTTCCTCTGTGATAAAATAAAAGTTCATTTTCTGGGGGGAAAAACAAGTGTGTTGGATTCACAAATTTCAGAAAATAGAAACATTTTGTGTGTAAAGCATTTAATACATCATGACTATTACATCTAGACTAATGAATACTTGAGTAAATTCATATATTTTGGTGCTTCATTATGAAACTGCATATGAATGTTATACATACATGAAAAGTATGTCTCTGTAATGATTTAATATAATAATGTGTGTTTGTGTGTCAGGATTCTGTGTGTTCTGTGTTCTAATTTACATGCATTCTTATCATTATGTGGAGCATGCTCATGCCCAGGACAAGATGATCTCCAAAGCCCCCCCCCCCCAGCAGATAATGTAGAGGTTAAAGGGCATTTTTAGCTGTTGTAATTTATAATATATTAACTGCAAGCCATGGAAGAAAGTCTCTTGTGTAAATCTTCCCAAGGACTACTCCAATTTACCTCTCTCAAAGGTTTTCTTTTGGAGTTTTCCCCTTGCCCACAGAATGGTGTCATAAAAGGCTAGTTTCTTTGCTATTGTAATTTTTTTTATATTTTCACTGTCAATACATGTGCACACCTTGAAAGAATATCTCTCTTGTCCAAATAGGCAGTTTTATTTTTTATATTGTTAACAAAGCATTGGTTATGTGTTTTTGTCCCTATCAAGACTCCTGCAAGCCTTGGAAGAAAGTCTCTCCTGTGTAAATCTTCCCAAGGACTACTCTAATTCTACCTCACAAAAAGTTTTTTTTGGAGTTTTACCCTTGCCCACTTGAACAAACATCACTATGAAGTATAGTGGTAGTAAATCATCCAATGTTGAATCATGACGAGAGATGAGTTTTGAACTGAGCCATGTTGGTTTTGAAAAAGCGGACTTTTCAGAATGAAACGGATCACAGAGTGGTGTCATAATGGATTTTTTTTTTTTTTTTTTTTGCTTTTGTAATTTCCAATATTTTCACTGTCAGGACACCTGCACGCCTTGGAAGAAGGTCTCTCTTGTGTAATTCTTCCCAAGGGATACTCCAACTTTATCTCACTAAAAGGTTGTCTTACTCAGGAGGTTTTGTGTTTGAGGTCATATCAGCTCTTGTGGCATCTGGAAGCTGCTTTACATCTACATCAAACTGTTTTTGTATTTTAATTATTATAAAGAAACAAAAACGAAAACAAAACTTTATTCTTATCTTTATTCTCACATGCACAGTACAATGTAATGACATTTAATTACTGCATTTAACCCATCTAAGCAGTAGGAGCAGTGGACAGCTATACATACAGCATCCGGGGAGCAACTTGTGCCTCAGTGTCTTGCTCAGGGACACTGACATGTGGCCAAAGGAGCCTGGGATCGAACTGTCTTGTGGTTGAGGGGCAACCACTCTACCTCCGAGCCACAAGCCAACCCCACATTATTATTATATTACTGTTTCTCCATTGCAAATCTACTAGTTTAATTTTTGTTGAAACATATGGCACTTACTGCATGTCTGTTCATCCTAGAGGAGGTATCCCCTCTCTCCCCCTGAGGTTTCTCCCATTTTTCCCTGTTAAAGGGTTTTTATGAGGAGTCCCTACATTTCTGAGAATGAGTGTCATATGTTGTTATGAATACATTTAATTTGGATTGAGTTTCTGTGTGAAGTGTACATGTTCTTGTCATCTCTCCTTGAGTTTCCTCTGGGTGCTCGTTTCGTCCATTAAGACATGAAGGTTGGATCACCTGGAACACTAAACTGCCAATATCTTTAAAAAGGCTGTCAATGTGTTTGTTTTTCTGTTTTAAATTAGCGTTGAGATTAAACTGGCAACCTGCACACCAATAATATTTCATTACATTGCAAGAGTGCAAGCTACACCATACTGGTGTTCATATAATTTAAAATCTACATTCTATAATTTTGTAGTCATCAAGTACAATTCAACATGGCATCACAGTGCAGCACTTTGGATTCTTCAAACAAGGTTTTTGTTAACATTTCTTTATGACTGCTAAATATGTCAAATCTAAAATAAAACTACTCAAAACGTTATTACAAAAAAATTGAATGGGAAAAGGTAATGAGAGAAGTCCCTGAGAAAGCATTTTAATGTGTGCATTAAGACTGGAGAAACAATTTGTATTAAAAAAAAATTACACCACTTTAAAAGAAGGCAACTATGAACTTAATTAGTTCAAACATTCACCAGAAAAACCTTGCAATGTTAATCCATCCAACATCTTCAAACACCTTGGTACTCATGTTTGCAGTGTCCAACATGCAGAGGCTCTGCTCGGATGCCACGCCTTGAGGAGAATGGGAAGCAGAAACATGAGTATACTGTATAATAAAGGAAATATTATGAGAAAGAGCCCAGTGTCTTGTTAAGGTATGCCAGCACGGAGCCCTTTAAAGTTCCTGTACAGAAAAGCTTCAGTACCTCACAAGCTTGCAGCGAAAGTCCTGCAAGCGAGGAAACGCCTCGTCCACGCTGGAGGTCTGCTTCTCATCACTCCACAGTCTCTCTGCGGCAGCACTTGCCCTTGGCCTGTGATTTTGAGGTGCAAGCAGTGATTATTTAAATGATTTCATACAATCGTTGCTACACTTACTTTACTAAGTTCATTAGTTTTATGATTGCAGGAGTCTTTTTAATCTCATACCAAAGACGTGGAGTAAGATTGGTGGCATCGACATACTCCCCCCACATGCAGACCTCACCCCCTATCACCAGCTTCTTCTGTTCCTCAGTACCTACGAGGGGACGGTGAAAAGCTTTGCTTTAATACGATGGGTTTTAATTAAAGATAGGCTGGTTATGAATTTACTATCAATCAGAATCTTCACTTCAAATTTATCACACCACTTCAAGTCAAAACAAATCAAAGTTTAAACAGGCCTCTACATGCTCCCATCATTAGCACATAACTATGGCCAGGTTATATGTGATATTACTTGGCCATGCACACACCAGAAAAGTTCAGTGGCTGCACGGTGTAGTAGTTGCGCCAGTCCTGGCCATAGGCAATGTGGTTGATGTACCATGGGGCAGCCAGCAGGACCCTCATGCCAGCTTTTGTCATCCTACTGAGCTCTTCCTTATAACTAGCTGGGGTGCCCTTCCAGATGTGCAGCACTGTGTCCTTAGGAATCTGAGCAGGGTGACAAACAACATGCAGTCTTGCCCTTCTGTACTATATTGCAACTGACCTGTCTGTTTACATAATATGTAAACAGACCTATCAGACTATTTGATATTTCAGAAAATAGTCAAGTATACTGTAAAAACTCCCTAATGAGCTTTTGGAAATAAGGGCAAGCTTTTACCTGCAAGGTTTCACAGAATTTGTACCCATCCAATGGGGCAAAGCATCTGAACTCCAAATGGATTCCTGAAATTGGTTCTTATGCTGCAAAAACATACTCTTCCCCAAAACTAGGCTGTTAATGAACTAAAAACCTCGGCAGAATATCCTTCAGAATATCCTCACCATCTTGGAGCATGCTGTGCACAGTACATATTAGTACTATCATATAAATCTGAAATTGACAGTTGGTTACTAATCTCTGTTGAGTTTGGTACAGTATTATTATTATTATTATTATTATTATATGTAATACCATTTAGTACCATTACATTATTAAAGCATATTTGTTTTAATAATTTGTAGTCAAATCAGTTAGCCTTGACTACAGTAACGCACCATGATGACACATTGGTTATTCCTAGTTTATAAGCAACCTGAATGTAAAACAACTAAAGTGTGCTTAGATATATCTCTCTCCTTTCATGGTTTGATACAAGGAGTTTTATGATATAACTGCCATTAGCAATATTTTTATACTTCTGTGTGCATGTTAGCGATGGGGCATCAGACAGCATTGTGAGCTTGTACCACAGCAATCACATCTCTGTAGCTGTGTCCCAATTCCATACTGCATTCTAATTTTAAGTTAAGTACTGTTTGTAGTGTGTTCAGACTGGAAAAGGGATTTATAACTGCATTGATTTCTATGCTAAAAGATTTATGTGCAGCACATTCTGTATAAAATTAGTATACTATTTGGAATTGGGACACATAATATGTCTCTGTAACATTAATGCATGGACAACAGTCTTTACTGCCACCTAGTGGTATGGCTACAAATAGAACATTCTGTGATGCACTAAAGGCCCTGACACACAAAGTCGCCCTAGTTTGTGCGGTGTGTCCCGCCTTTTTTCGGCTGATTCAACATGTGTCAGGGCCTTAACACTCAAAACTCACTTGTTTGTGTTTATCTTATCTAAATTATTATTAGAGACAAAAAAACACCGCAGATAACACAACTTCAACTAGCCACAGCAAACAGGCTCTTTTCTGACCCTTGAAGGCGAGAGGCCACACAGTGTAGTAGCGGGCCCAGTTGTGAGTGGGCCCTGGCTGGTCCAGATACCATGGAGAGGCCAGAATCACCCTGAGCCCTGCATTAACCACCCTCCGCACTTCACACAGGTAACAGCCATGTCTCCATACCTCCACCACTGATAGAGAGCTGCGCTGCAACACAATGCTATAGACTATCAGACTTACATTAACTGGTTGTGTGATACATTCAATTGTCTGTATCAGACAATATACTGTTAAAAATTGTCAGTTGGTTCAAACCAACCTGCTGAGTTCAACATTATATTGTTATCTAAAAAACTTTTAGATTAGAGTAAGTGGATGCCTATATGAGTGTTAATTCTAATTTATTTTAGCCATAATAGACTAATTGTGTTTAAATGTGACAATTACAAGCCTGTGTGAACTCATTTGAGGCCACACTGTGACAGTCAGTATCTTATAGGAAAACTTATAGTGATTCACTTGCTGCAGAAAAAATTCAAGGACAAAGATGTTAAGTTTAAATATCTCCTTCAATTAATGAAGACACTTGGAGACAATATAAAATAGCTGAAATAATAATTAGGACAAGTACTAATAAAGCAGTGCTTGTTTTAGATGCCTGGATCTACACCAAACGTTACAATCTAATAGTTAAACTTCATTGGTGTAGATTAAACATAATGGGGCTGCAATGAAATAAGAAATATTGGCATTTCAAATATAGATACTTGTGATTATGTAAATTACTGCTTATCTGTAAAAAAACGTCAAATCTCTGCACTTGCAGAAAAAAAATGTAGAATCATATTTTAAACATCGTAAATGTATAGCAGCCTAAATAGTTATTTTATATCATAGAGGTGATATTTGTTGGGGTGTACTTACTCGTTCATGGTAGTCAAACACATCCTGCCACACGATAGATGTCTTCTTGAGAGCTGAAGTGATATTCACAATTCTGGAAATTGAGACATTAATGACATTTGTAACATCAACATGTTGATTGGTGCATTTCCTAGAGCTTTCTACATTATACAGTATGTTCCCCTTTACACCTTACTTCTCCATGTAGAATGCTTCCAGTTTGGTGAAGTCTCCTCCAAATCCCATCTTCTGCATGAATGCTCGGACATCGGGGTTGGACTTCCTATGGTAACAAGCAGTGGGAGTCTTTTTGTTGTTTTTTTTAAAAGACATGTACCTACGTCGACTACCTTTTTTCTTTTAACAAATGGAAACAACTGTCCAGATATGTGTACAAATTCAGTAACAATGTAAACAAACAATAGTGAGCAGAACCTGGTCAAATACAGTCAGCAGAAATTTAAATGATCTGTCACATTTCAACCTACCAGCAGGAAAAGTCCACCTCATCCCCTCCTAAGTGGATATAGGAATCAGGAAACACCGATGACACTTCTTTAAATAGTCTCGCCATGAACTGGTAGGTGGAGGGTAACACTGGATTAACAGGACCAAAAGTACCTGAAGGGGTGCTCCCTCTGTAGCAGGGCGTCAACAGGTCAGACTGCCCTGAAAAATAAATGGTAATCAATCAGATTTAGTTCAGCACTTTGTTTCAATGCATGTCTTGCGTTGTCTGTTGAGTGCAGGCATTTGTTGCCATGTAGAGTCCCCCAGATAAGAAGTGAGTCAAACTCTAGATTTAGTACATGATGCCTTGTTGCCATTTATAGTCTTGGTTTGCAGGTTTGGCAGTTGACCAAAACATACATAATGCCAAGTACTTTATATGTTAAAGATCAAAGAGCTGGGATCATTTGATAAAACAGTTGTTTCAGAGTAAATTTTACCTTTTCCCCAAGATTGGGTGTGGCCGGGTGAATCAAACTCCGGAAGGACCCTTATTCCCCACAGCCTGGCATGTGAGATCACCCTTCTCACATCTGACTGTGTGTAGATGTGAGTCATCGGATGGAAAGCCCCCTGAATCAGAGCCAGAAGCCTTTGTTCAGGGTGGATGCAACTTTTCAGTACTTTCCTACCTTATGAACCTACATGCAGTAGGCCTAGTTAAAGTCTAGGATGATGTAAAATAACAGAGTTACTTCTCCTAAAATGCAGATACAAATTATAATGAATGTGCAGAGTCATGGTGCACATGAGTTAAAGGTGCTCTAAGTGATGTCACGTGTTTTTTAGGCTACAACATTTTTTGTCACATACAGCAAACATCTCCTCACTATCCGCGAGCTGCCTGTCCCCTGAACACACTGTAAAAAACACGTGTCTCTGTAGACAGCCCAGGCTCCACAAACGCCAACAAAAACAAACTGGCCAACCTGCACCACCAAACATAACAAACAGTCTTCCAGCGTTCCAGCCAATAACCAACAAGAAGGATGTGGGGGTGGGGGTTGGGGGGGTTAGTGCACGGAAGGGAGGGAGAGGGGACAGGAGGAGGAGGAGGAGGGAGGGGCGAGCTAGCCTTGTTTTGTTTGAAAATACTTCGAACGTCAACAAAAAGTACTGTCACCCAACATCACTTGGAGCACCTTTAAGGTGGCTTATTCTTTCTCATTACTTATAAGATGGATTCATCCACATGACATACCGTACTGGAAAGGTCTGGAAATGTGCGGCTCTGGTAAGGGAAGGAGGGGTCATCAACAATGTGCCAATGAAACACATTGAACTTACTGTAGGCCATTGCATCCTAACAAAAAAGAGATATGTTAATACCACTGAATAAAAACAGAAGACTGAAGTTTAGAATTATGTCATCTGATTATTACCAGAGTCTTTAAAATGGCCTGCACTGGTAAATAGTGACGTGAAGTGTCCAACAAAATCCCCCTGAACTGAAACCGCGGGAAGTCGTCAATCTCAGTCTTGTTCACAAAATACTAAAAGAAAGGACAAACGGGAAAATATATTCGATTTAATTGATCCAAAAGAAAAATTTAGAGGCCTCACGAGTTAAAATTTTGACTTACTGTGCCAAAATCATCTTGATACACCAGCTGACTGAAGGTTTCCAGACCTGTGCTTAATCAGAGGATATATAGTAGATGATCAGCAATCACTTAAATCTGCACAGATAACAGTGGGATAATTAGTTATTAAATAAGCTATTGTGTAGCATGATGAATCCAGTGCAACTTGCTAAACAGGCTTTGATGGAACCTAGTCTTCCCTTTGCTAACTGTCACTAATTGTTAACATGTTTGTTTAATATTTTGTACTTTTGTTCACACATGTTCTTATTTTGTTTATACATGTTCTTAAAAAACTATGTTGGCTATAATCACCTCTTAGAGCACCCCACACGGTTTCCGCATTCAGAGATGCTTGTCCTGCAGAGACACTCAGATTGTCTGGAACACAAATAGGAGCAAGTTAGATAATGCATCACACTTTTACCTGTTGTGCTCTGGCTCAGATAAATGTGTCGATACTTACATCTCTCAGAAGAGTTCTCATTTGGGTAACTATCACAATCAGCATGGTCAACTCTGATCTCAACAGTAAATGGTTTATCCCCACTGAATCGCAGAACACCATACCCTGTTGGTCATAAAAGTGAAAGTATTACAGTCACTAGTTGCTGGGTTAAAGTTTTGTATAAGTGCATAGGTTGCCTGTGCACTTCCATTTTAACAATGTTACACTCAAACTGCCATTATACTATAACCTATGGTATTTTTGAAAACACAAACACGAAGCTGTGCTATAGGGGTCCATTGTCATTGTAGGTTTTTAGAGTTGGTAGACATACACAGGCAGACTGATGAACTGCTGTCTCCACAAAGCTCATTGATCTACTTTAAAAGCCAACATGACAAAGAACATTCAAAACAAGACCAGTGAGCACTTTGCTCTACATTTTTGTGCATCCATAATGCAATCACACATGTCTGAATCACTACTCTTAATGCTAACACTATAATACAAATAAAAAAATCCAATTCAGGACTTATATTTTGTACAGTATATGTTTTTATAACGACACATAGCTCACAGTAAATTCGGGTCCTATAGAAATTATAATATAACCTACTGCTGTCGCAATAAATACAAAATATTTAAGTACTGTATAGGCCCTATTTCATATAAAGACTTTAAGTACCTTGTAAATATTTAACTCTAGCAAAGTGTAAAATCTTACTTTCGTTTTACCATAGTCCTAATTCCACTTTACCTTATCACCTACCAGAAGTGTAGTCTGGAAAAATGAGAGAAAAATATCTCTTGAATGCAGCATCGAGAACAGAACAGTCCTGCTGTGCGGCTGATTGTCTTCCGTACCCAAAGTAGAAAGCCTTTGGGTTCAGAGGGTATCGCTCGGTTGAGGAGGTGAAAGACTGCGGTAATGGCCACACTCCCTCCACTGTGTGTAAGCTAAGTTGAAGGATAATTAGTAGAACCAAATTAAATTTTGGACGAGTGTATCGTCCAAAACTAACAATACACATGACTTCCATATTACACATTACTCATTCCAAAGCAAACTGCACTGCCAAGCTGCGCCAGTCAGGTGCTATGTCACATGACTGGGGCCACAAGGAAACACCCACTCGGTGTAACGTTACGTTAGGTGTTTTTGTTTTTTAAACTAAATTAAATGGTTCATACGGTTTGTAAATTCTGTATATCCATATTAGTACCCTGTGGTTTTATTTACTTTTTTTTTGTTTTAAACCGTTTAATATTTGTGCAGTTAACGTTACACAATAGGCCTACACAGCAGGAATTCTACTAACATTACTTCTACTTTTACGAGTAAATTAACGTGGCTTAGAGAGTGATGTGACGATTGAAGCAAATGTAAACTAGAGACTGTGGGAGACAAAATTACCACGAGGCTACACAAATAAGGCTGACATATACTGGCTGATAGAATATGACAGTTTTACAAAGTCAAAACGCCTGTGAAGCATTATCGGCAAGGTCAGAACCATGGATGTATTATAAGACCGTCAGAACCCATCAGAACCGTTGGCCTTGCCTACGTTACATTTTATGAGGGGGAGTGTTTTGCTGATAACTTTACCTTAAAGTGTTTACATTTGGCGTATAATAATTATTTTTTCTGTATTACAAAATAGTTACGAGACATATTCACGTACAGCTTAAGTGTGTCATATACAAGTATTTTATTTTTTTACAAGTTCCTGTACAGTCCATCTGACGTAAGGCCGTCGTCAGCTGGTGACGCTGTGTCTCTTTGTTGGCTTAGCAGCGGCGACGTTTTGTTGTTATTTTCGCTGCAGCTGAAAAACAGGCTCGGATAATTTTGGTTTTCGTATTGTTCCGCAATCAACATTTCACACACTGTAGACTTGGGTGTGCTTGTCACAAGTTGATAACCACCCTAGGAATGGACTCAGACGAGGGGTATAACTATGAATACGACGACGAAGAGGAGGAATGTAGCGAGGATAGCGCCGAAGAGGAGCCCGAGGACGACACCCTGGAGCTCGGAGAGGTGGAGTTGGTCGATCCCGTGGTGGCCGGTGGGGAGCGAGATGATTGCGGCGAGACTGGTGGAGGTGGCCACGGTCCCGGTGAGGAGGAGGAGGAGGACTACCGCTTCGAGGTTTTGACTGCCGAGCAGATCCTCCAGCATATGGTGGAGTGTATCAGGGAGGTCAACGAGGTCATCCAGGTAGGTATTCTGGTATGTCGGCGTCAGGAAAGACCGGGGTCCAGGCTTGGGCGAAGCATAAACAGGCCATCGACGTTAGCTTAGCCGTTAGCCTGGTAAGGAGTAGTTTACTTGCTGGAACTTGGCAGTTTCACAACAGTGATAAGATTTACACAATACTAAAATTTGTTATTTCTCAATGTAGCCAGCTCTCTTTTGTGTAAGTAGCGTTTAAAATGAAGACATGGACAATGTTAAATGTGCACATTTAAGTAACAATTTCCATACGAAGTTTGTGCCAGGAAGTAGTCTAATCCCTATTGAGAAGTTGGCAACGTTTGCTAAGCTAATGTTAGCTTGCTAACTAGCCAACTGTAGCTAAGCGTTTACCTAGCACCTTACTAGAAAAGCATATAACGTTCGAATTAGGTAACTGCCAAGTTCAACTCATAGGAAACGACAGGTGGAGTGCGGCAATCAAGTAAAATAAAGTGAACGTTTCGGAATTTATAAAATAACGTGACCGTTGACGCTATTTTAATGTTGGATGAAAGGCTTGGTCATCGAGTTGGTTAGCAAGTTACAAGCTAGGTTATTTACGTCAACAAGCTATTTTATCATGACTTTCAAAAAAGTTTTGGATGAATTGCACGAACGGCATAATCTAGCAACGGCTGAACTAGCTATATTTTAAATTAAATGTAAGAGAAACTTAGTGAAGCCTTTTGGCTTAGCTACCGTTATCATGGGCCTCCATTTCCTTTTACTTAGCTAGCTACACTTGAGTAACGTTACAGATTAAAATGGAAAATGGTCTTAATAGACCTGTCACTATTACGTTGTCGAGAAATAGTGTTGCATTTTATACAAGAAAGTATTCTGGGTGTCATTATTTCGCTATAAACAAGCCCAAAACCTAAAATGGGTAAATATCAGTACTGTGGATAAAGTACAGCTGCATGTCAGAAGATCTACCTACTTAATTGTTTTTTATGTTTTTGCAGCACCAACAACTAACTTTTTAAGGTATATAACAGCATCTGTTTTTTTTTTTAATTAACGGTTTCAATGTGGAGTATGTGACAGTAGTTCACATGTCAAGAGTGACAGGTTTTAAAGTTACAAGTGGCTGGTGGATATATTGCATCCCTAAAGACTTTGTTGACTCTCAAAGATTCCGCTGCAATCTTTAGAAAACATAACCGGCCAACCCTCCATGAAGATTGTCCATGGATATACTGAGTGGTATTTCTAACCCAAATTATATCAGTTAATAACAGTTATAATAGTTCAACAGCACCACAAACTACAGCCTCTAAAATTAGTATCACATTCAGAGGTGTCAAAAGTATTCACATTAATTACTCAGGTGGAAGTATAGATACGAGGGTTTAAAAAGACTTCTGTTGAAGTATCAACTCAAGCTTTTTACTCAAGTAAAAGTGTAAAAGTACTGGTTTCAAAACTACTTAAAGTATTAAAGTAAAAGTAATGTAAGGGAAAAAAATGCCATTAAAGACAAAAGTTTAGGCCACGCCACAGGGGCCTATAGTGCACTACCCCACCTCCACAAAAAAAAAACATTTTTTTTAAAGGCCATAATGACTATAATGTTATATTAAAATGTTAATGTTAAAAAATTTGGGATGCACCTGTTCCAGCCACATTTATGCCCATTGAAAATGAAAATATTTTAATACAATATTATGTGTACTACTGAGCATTAACATGTGTTTCATGAAGTGGAAGATATTATGACTAGTTGCCTATAAGTATTGTAATGGTGCAACAAGTCAAACTTCAGAGGCATGTTATCAATAGCCTTTATTGGAATGTAAATGTACATCCAAGCTTAGCTGCAGGAATCTGTGAGGGCAACGGATGTAAGATAACAAAACTGGACAAGAAAATTGCCGGTGTTTGGTTGGGACATTTCGCTCGAGTTCTCTTGAGTCTCTGCCACGGACATCTTCGTACTAGGCTACATACGTCTGCTATTTCCTTGCTGGAGTGTGATGTGATTTGTGTCATGTGCAGGTGCGATGGATCGCGTACAAACCAATAGGGTGTCGGAATGGTATATGTTTATACTTCTCATCCAACCACAATCAAATTCACTCTATCCGGATGGCGCGATTTATCTGGATAGGTTTTTGTTTATTTCGGGGTTTTTTTGAACGATGAAAAGCCGGAATGAAAACAAGCCAAACTGAAATAGGAGTAACAAGGCTATTTATTAAATTAGAGTAGAAAGTGCAGATAATTGCGTGAAAATGTAAGGAGTAGAAGTAAAAAGTCTCCTTTAAAATAATTACTCCAGTAAAGTATAATTTAAACCGTTAAGTAAATTTCTACTTAAGTAAGTTAACTAAGTATTTGTATTTTGTGACACCTCTGATCACATTGAATCAACACCTCTCTTTAACGCTATTGTAACCTTCATGATGGAAGGATTTATTGCAGTGGACTGAATTAGTTTTAGCTAGGTGTACCTAATGAACTGGCAACTGAGTACATTTTTTGTTATACTTTCTCTTGTCATATGTTATTGATACATTGCTACCAAATGTCATGATTTGTTTTATTAAAGTGTATTCAGCTTTTATGGTAGATTATGCATCTATCATAATTGTTTGCAAAACATATAGCACTACATAATACTTTAAATAAGTAGTAGGCTATATGATTGATAACTGCTGTTTGAGAAATGATTTAACCATTTTTAGAGAAACGTCAAATGCTTTGTTATCTTAACATAATAGATTGTCTGGCATCGTGATACACTTACTCCTATTTTCCACTGGACGCGTCTGCGCTGCGTTCCGGATACATCACGTCCTCCGTGAGCAATCACAGCTATTCAAGTCAATGCTTGATAATCCACCAGCTGCGCCACTGCATGTCCCAGAAGCATGCGTGATGCGGCTCTCCACTCCGCTAAAGATATGCGCCGGGTCTATTTTCACGCGAGCTGCGGGCCGTTCAGACA